>NC_081289.1:50348120-50578120 GCF_030490865.1 Poecile atricapillus
GCTGTTGTGACCTATCACTTATCAGCTTATCCTTTATGCCTGAAGTAGCCATTTTAGTCTGCTGGGGAAAAAGAATTGTATTTTACCAGATTAGTGACGGTGCAAATGTGGCATGTACCAATCCCTAGGCACACTTCCAGATCTTTGTTCTAGTTTCCTGTGGGAATGCAATAATAGTAACTCATATGAAGGAGACATTCTTCTGTTCAGATGCTCAGATTTTATTTGAAGACCACTTTGAAATAGTTTTCATACCACTAGTGATACACATACCATAGAATGAGAACTCCCATCTTAGCTATTTCCACTATGATTATGTAGCTGTCCATATGCTTTCTCACGATTTTTGTTTTATTCAATGTGTTTTAATTTTTTGTTTGTTTGTACAGCAGCTGCATGCCACATTGTAGGAGGATTCTTTCCTATTTATTTTACTATTTATTTTACATTCATCAATCAGTGGGTATCCATTGCTTTCTAACTGTTCATAGTTCAAACACTGCTCTGAAGACAAAATTACCCAATCACAATTATATTATTATCCTTCAAAGCAATAATATAATTTACTTTCAAAATAACCTGAGAGAACATCTTGAAGAACAGACCTAAAAGTCTGTTCTTCACTGTAGACATTCACTTTGGACATCAGGCTGGTGAATCACTGAGTAGCATTTTTTGTTCTCAAAGCCCAGCAGCTGAGCTCCCATTGCCCTGTCTTTCAGCTCTGAGTGTTCAGAATCTTCCCAAGACACAAAGAACATGGAAACAAGTGACCATCCTGATAGGTTTGATTTCAATAACTTGTCCTACAGTAGATGAAAGAGGCAAATCCATATCTCTATGGCAAGCTACAACTGCCATAATATAGAAAATACTATTTCTTCCTATAAACCCCAACAGAATTTGAAGTTATTTAACAAAAAATACCCATCATTTCCTCACTGCATGATTTTAATTAATATAGAAAAAAGGTCCACCTTGAATATGAAATATGGCAAAACAGATTTTTTCATACAACTACAGGCAATATTTTAATACCTTCAACTGAGGTAAGGGCCAAGTTATGAATACACTATTTAGACAAGATGCCATTTTTCTCCTGCCCTAGTGTCTGAAATCTTAATGATGTTTTTTTAAATTTCAGCTGAAGGAGTAGAGTTAATCCATCATTTTGTGATGAAAATGTCAAAGTACTAATTTGAAAACAACTTGAAGTAAAAATTTCAAAGAAATAAGAAATAAATCTAGTTGTATATTTTACCTGAATTCTAAACCTTCAAATACACTTAGCATAGGAAAAAAAAAAAAATCTCATCTTGAAATATAATCCTTTGATTAGAGAGGACATTAGATTTCTGATACAGGAAATTACCATTTAATCAGAAGACAGAAATGTTCTTGAAAATTAAACAGATTAATTACATGCTTGTACAGGAATTTATGAGGCAGTACTTATGGTGTAAGAGACTTCCTAAGAAGCAAAACCAACAGTTGCAGATGCTGAGTTACAGAAAATCCAACAAGAACAAAATATCTAAAATCTGCATGTTGACAACTTCAGCATTTTCCAACTGAAACATATTACTGGGGTTGATAAAAATGTCAGGAAGTCAGAATTTTTGCATTTTGACTATAATCCTCTGTTATACCCAAAAATAAGACAGAGGTCATCTTTTTATGGCAGATCTACTTTAGGAGTCCACAGATGCAATGTCAGTGTATGACATAAATAGCTGAGATGGAGGTCACATATGCTCTCACAAATAAAAACATCAATTGCTTTCATCTTCTTTTTGCACTAAATAACATTTTGAACATTTGTTAATACTTTAAATAAACTATGCCTTAATGAGGAGCAGTAAGAGAACTGGGACTGAGCATGAGAACCTTTTATTCAGGTAAAAATACACAGGTAATAATTTTAAGCCAGAAAACAACATTAACTTTGCAGTTGACCTTCACCAGATTATACATACATTTATTCTAAAACTAAAGTTTTAAGAGTTCTGCCTGATAAGCACAGAAAGTTAGTATACACTTTAATTTTTGATACATTTGCTGCCCAGCAAGACTTTTGACTCTGAGACTTGTCCTCCTTCATATTGAAAATAGCCACTGTCCAGAGGAACAAATGAAATCTTTGCAGAAAGAAAAGCCTACAGGCCCTCTAACCACTCACACACACTGATTTATGCTCACCCAACAGCGATCCATCTCTTGTAGTCCCTGAACAGGTTATAGAAGATGACCTTTGGAGGCAGCAGAACAGAAGTGCCTCATCCAGTGTGCTGAGGCTCATGTACATGGATCTATAAAGAATTTGTCAGGTTTGGCCTGTAGTGACACCGTGAGGGAAAAAAAGAAAAAAAGGGAAACACTCAAAGCTTCTTTGAGAGATGGTGTAATCGGAAGTGAGATTATGAAAATGAAAATTTCCCAATCAGAAACGATTTGTGACCAATAAAGGATGCAGATATGGTTGATTTAAGTGTGTCCTCCTGTAGTTAAAATTCTTTTAATTTCTTTGAAGTGTAATTTTAGTTAGGATCTTCCTAGGTTGGTATAATCTGCTGCACATATGTTAAAAATATGAAAAAGAATTGTTTAAAAATGTTCCTGATCTATATTACACACAAAAGAGCAATGAGGACTTACAGAATTAATTCTTTCTGTGTAAGGGGTAGTGTCATGCCAAATGGATGATGCAGATATGAGTCAAAGTACACAATTTTTGTACCACAGACCAAGGTTTGAACCTTTTTGCCAATACCGATTCCTGACCAGGTGCATCCCAGTGTGTGAGAAATGTCCTGGGATAGGCTACTGAAATGGTTGAAAGCTACCACGGAAGCCATAGACCACCTTGATCCTGTAATGTGTTGGCACAGATGATGTGACTGAAAAAAGTTGGAGGTCAGACTCTCCTGAGAGCTTTGAAACTCTTTTAGAGTGTATTTACACTATGTTCAATATGTCCCTGAATGACTCCTCTGTGTCTTATCTGTTCCCAGTACAACTGAGGATCTGGTCATTGGCATTAATTATGTCAGCTTTTCATTCTCCTTGTGCTCCTCCAGGATTTATTCTGTCTTTCTGTTTCTGTGTTCCTTTGTTGTCTTCCAAGGTTTTCCTGTGGCTCTAGTGTGTTACCTTACGTACAACTCAGCTAACACTGTCAGAGAAGAACCCTGGATCCCAGTATTCCCATTTCATCACAGACAAAATGATGCTTATGTCAAACATTCTGGAATAAGATTTTAACTTCTGAAAGAACAATATAGAAAGAAGCTATAGCAACTGATTCTATCAACAGCCATGAAAAAAAGAACTAATTTCATTGGAAGCAACAGATCAAAAAGCAAATAAAACTGAGTCTTGCACACTTTATTTCTATCATAAGACCATACTGCACTAATTTTCCTCTGTGTCTCACAGATTTCTTAGCTCAACCTATAGTAAACTTGACTCAGTAATAGCTTCTAAAAAAGGTCATGAGAGTTTATTACAGAAAACATATGTCAACTGAATTTGGTAATCCAGAAGAGTATACAGTGTTAACCAAGCAATGTTGCACATAA
The DNA here is from genome assembly GCF_030490865.1 of Poecile atricapillus. Classification (NCBI taxonomy): domain Eukaryota; kingdom Metazoa; phylum Chordata; class Aves; order Passeriformes; family Paridae; genus Poecile; species Poecile atricapillus. The sequence goes on from NC_081289.1 coordinate 50,351,699, forward strand.
ACTGAACTAATTATATTTTCAGTACAAGATACATTTTAAGCAGCTCAATAGCAGGCTGTTGAGATTGTTTACCTAATACAGAAACATTTTCAGACATTTGAAGTATGTGTGTGTGTGTGTTTGGGTGTGCACACAAGCACTTGTGCACATTTATGAGTACTCAAAATCTCATCTTTAAACGGTATGACTTTGCAACAACTTGAAAAATCTATATAGGAAGTACAGTGGGTGTAAAAAGCACATCAATGATGCTCTAGTATTAATAGCTGGTATGTTGGCTGCCTTCACTGCTCCTCATATTCATGACAGAAAAGCTAGATATGTACAGATAATTATCCCACCATCTTAGTAGTACTAACTCAAAGATGAGATTAAAAACTGCAATTCCTGTTTAATCCACGTAGCCTGTGACACAATCAAAGATAAAAGGTAATGAGAATACAACTCATGTACCAGAAGTAGGAATAATATCATAAAGGATACTCCATCAGTTAAAACCACTAGATGTACATCTGATTGCTGCAGATGAAGAAATCATTGTTTAAAACATCAAGCACCAGGTTCACAGACAATTCTGAAATGCAAAGCAACAAATTAAAGAGCACACAGTAAGAGTCAGAATCAATCAGGACAAAATTTATGTCATGCTTGAAAGCCTTACTAGAATTCATACAGCAGTGCTTCAGTTAGTAGATCTTTTGTTAATTGAGATACAACAATACATACCAAAATTTAGTGAGAAATGGCAGATGTGCTACTAGCTGATAATTACTTTGCAAATCTGAATCAAATAATAGCTTTCTAACAATTAGAGTAATCATAGTAATTTTAAGGGTGGAGAGAACAAGGATGATATCAAGTTTGCGATATAAAAAACTGGAATTAATACTTGAATAATCTCCATCATTAATCAAGAAATAAATCCATCTTGCAAGTGGATTTCTTGAGAGCAGTTAATAACTGCCATCACACTTTCCTGAGCCTGCAATCCAAATATAGATAGAAGAATGACTGATATTAGTTGTCTGAAAGTGACAATTCCCTTCTGAATATCACCAGAGCATGTGACCTGTATAATATGAAGTTTTGAAGTTAAATGATCTTATAAGGAAATAATTCAGCAGCCAGCTTGATGACAACTGTGCATCACAAGCAGAGACATTAAGACTTTGGTAAACCTGTTGTACCTTAAGGTTAAGATGAAAAAAGGAGTGTTATTTTTTGGTGTGCAAATATTTAAACTAAAAATCAAAATTTGTTTTACACCAATTTCAAAACAATCAACTGTTCCTATATAGGAACATATAGGAAATATAATAATAATTCCTATTATATCCAAAAGATTTAAACCTCAGTTTAAGGAAGATGCACCACCCAACAGGTGATGGGATAGTTCCCAGGCACACTGATCTTCCTGCAGAAGCTGTTCCCTCTACAAAGCCTTGGAAGTCACAGTCAGTAAAAGCTAAACTGGATGTTGCATGTTCTTACAGCCCAGTAGAACAGGGCAGCTTCCTGCAAGGAGAGGTGTCTGAAAATGCGGATCCTGTGCTGCAGCACATCCTTCTCTATTCACTTCAAATACATAGTATGTCAGGGGGCACATAAGAGATCTTCCTCCACCTCTTAAATGGGTTTCATAAACACACTCACAAAGACAGACCCTTCACTCCTCCTTTCTCCAATCTTCTTTCCCCTTTGTTTCAGAATATAATCAAAAGGGACAGAATTCAGGATAATCTTTTGGTCCTCTAGGCACCTGACTTCTGAATGTTTGAGTGTTAGTAGCACTGTAGCTTAAGAAAAGAATCTGAACTACAGAAAAATTAAAAAAAAAACCCAAAAACCAAGGCAACAAAAAAGCCACTTTGCTCATAACTCAGTTAATACAAACTGGAATTTCATTTGTCAGATTCATATTTTAGTTAATTTTTTGCCTTAATAGTATGATTCTTAACTTATGAAAGTTAGCTATACCTTTCATGCCAACATAAATGTTTGTGAAAGGCAGTAGAAAACAGGTGCAATGTATAACAGTGAATAAATACATTGTTTTACAGACTCAGAACATGCCCATATGCTTTTTTATAATCCACCACCAGTGTGCAATCTGGCAAACTCCACAGAGACCAATGACAGTTTGTATATTTGGGGTATCAAACACTTAAAATAATTAGTATGGGGAATGAATGTGAAGGCATAGTCCTATGTTTCAGTGACCAGAAGACACCTATTCATATAGAACGAGAACAGATTAATTAAACTCTGCTGGAAAAAAAAAACAAGGTGCTTGCTAAACCTTCAGAAATAATACAGTAATCTGTTAGCAAACAAAAGTAAAGGCAAGTTTCCAGCATCCAACATGCCAGTGAATTCCTAGAATGGCAGTTTGATGTATGTACGTGAAAAGCAACTGCGATGGCAAATTTTTCTAACAGCACTTCAACAGAATACTGTCACTTGAAAGACCAAGGAAGAAATATGGTCTAACATGGCCAGTGGATGTTACTGAGAATTTATGCTGTGATTTAAATAGTACCCTACAAGAGACAAATATTGAAAGAAGAAAGAAAATTTTAATTCTACTGGAAAGCAGAATTTTTGAAAAGTAACTTTTTACCAGAAAGCTATTACAACAACTTCTCTGAAAACAAAACTACCCATTTGTCTGCAGAATGGTAGACTTTTCTGTAGTATCTTAACAAAATGCCTAAGACTTTTCCACATTACTGATTGACTCTTCCAGGTGAAGTACCAAAGTACACCTATTGTGAACATCCAGGATTTACTGAAGAGTGCAAGCCACTATGGACAAAAAATATGGTCCTCTGCCTACATGAGTGAAGACAGCAGCCTCAAATATACTTTTATGAATTTTTATGTTCTGTGACTCACAAGAGAGACAGACTAAATGCAGGGTTTTCTGTACCTGCTACATCAAACTGCCTATTTTCTTAACTAAGTGGCAGAAATTTATCCAACACATTCAATATACTTGGATTTTTGACAAATATTTCATTTGACAAGTGAAACAAACCATCTCCATGTTCCTAAAAGTGCCAATATCATATTTTTGAATAAAAGAAGAATTCAAAATGTGTTAGCCCTGGTTTAGTGCAGATCATCCAACAGTCGTTTATTATCCTGGCCTCTTAGAGGTATTTCAGATCAGGTCAGAATCTTTTAATAGCATCAAATGATACTGACTGATTGGAATAGTCAAAAGGACACATTACAAGAGAAAGAGAAGTAAGAACAGTATGTACACTGAAGGCTGATAACAAAAGAAATGCTCCCAAATTTGTAGAATGGGAGCCAGTGGGGGTCAAAGTTAATGTGACTTTCGGGGGATGCTTAAGTGATGGAGAAAACAGCAGCATGCGGGTACATGTTTCTCACTAAAGTTTTCCTCTATTTTAGCTCATCATCTGACTTAGAATCTTTCTGGCCTTTTGTGGCATTTTCCTGTGCTATGGCAGGACTCCAGGCCTGCATCATTTCTCTGACAGCTACCTGCCCAGAAAGAGGCCCTTAGAAGGGGAAGAGTCCTTCCCATTTCTTCTGTGTCCTTTAAATGACTATCTTTGAGAATTCTCTTTACTTTGAACTTGGATTTGGAAGGCTCCACAAGCTTCTACTGTTAGTTGTTTTTTAATATTTTGCAGTTTTCACACCAGTGTAAGGGGAATTGTAGGAACCAACAGGACTTCTGAAAAACAAGGTTTTATACAGATGAAGTCACCACACTGAGTATGTGGAAGGGACAGGGCCACTTCAACAGGGAGAAGACAGACAATGGGTTGAAGAGGGATAGGCTCTGGCATAAAGCCTGTCTGTTCCTGAATCAGAGAGTTTGCTCACTCTGGCTTATCACAGACTCCAGTTGCCTCACAAAAACATGGCTCAGTCAGGAGGAAATGCAAAAAAAAAAGAATGGCAGTGACCAGGAACAAGCAGGAGCTGAGCTACTCCATTCTCACAGTTTCATCACTACTTTGGATCTGTCACGTCAATGGTGTGGATCAGTGAACTGGGAGCAGAGCTCAGAACTCAAAAAATGTACAGCCTCACAAAATGGTGATCTGCAACTCTAAAAGTAAAGCTATGTATTAGCTAATGTCACAGCCTGTCAGACCTGTGACCTTTAATTAAAGCGTGCAAAATCATGCTTTTCAGTCCTCTCCGCAGTGATACTCGGCTCAAAATGAGATATTTTGAGAGGCAGAAGTTTGGTTGGCAATGGGTCTGAAGAGGGATGGCCAATCTTTCTGCGGTTCTGGTTGGGTCTAGTGAATTAGTAGCATCCTGCTATCCCAAGCTGTGCCTTATATCAGTCTTCTTCATAGACGCAAGTGACACAAGACTGGCACAAGAGACTGAGATGCAAGGTGAAACCCTTTTGTGCATTGACTGTGTCTGAAACAAGATACTGGGTGGTGCTGGCAGTCTGTGTCAACAACAGTCTAACTCAGAGCTTACTCTGCGAGTACCTTACAGAATCATAGAACTATTTGATTTTGAAGGAATCTGACAGATCATTTGGTTCCAACATTCCTGTCAGGGGAGGGTATACCTGTATACCTTACACAAGACCATGTTGCTCAAAGCCTTATCCAGCCTTGTCTTGAATACTTCTAGGGATGGGGAATTCACAACATCTCTGGACAACGTGTTCCAGTGTCTCACCACCCTCATAGTAAAGAATTTCTTCCTAATATCAAATCTAAACCTACCTTCTTTCAGTTCAAAGCTATTACTCCTTGTCCTGTTGCTACATGCCCTTGTAAACAGCTCTTCACCAGCTGTCTTGCAAGCCTGTGTAAACAGATACAATTCATACTGCATAGGGGAGCTGCACATGCAGTATAATAACCTTATCCTTTCCCTGGATTTTCATAGTATCAGTGCTTCCATTCCTTCAAACATTGGTCAGTTGCTCAGGGTTGTCTTCATTGCAAAATGTAGTGGTGGGTTCTTTGGTGACATGGTTATGAAGCTTTGGAAATCGCTGCAATTCCCATTTCACTGGAAGTTCACTGATAAGGTGCCAGGGTGTGATTCTAACCTATATGAGAGGCACTTTGTCCCATTACCACCCTGAATTTGCAGCCCCTGGATTTAGTTTTTTTCATATATCTACAATAAAAATTAATTGGGAAAAAAAGAAAGGAAAAAAAAAAAAAAAGCTTATCAATCTTACACTAAAGGTTAATGCTGTTGTAAGAGAATTAAAGAATAAGGGCATTACCAGAAATAAGAGCATTACCAGCACCTTTAGCAAAAGCTACGTGTCTTCCTGCAAAAGGTACTAGATCCTAAAGTTCTTTCCAGATGTTCCTGTTTGTCAATGAATTAAGTACATGGTGGTTTAGGGACACAATTTCTTCATACTCATCTCCTATTTTTGACATTTACATGCCTAAATCCATGTGCGATGCACTGCTAATTTACCCCATAGTGTTCCTGAGGAACATAATTTGTATGCACATAAAATATCAATGTAATATCTATAGATGAAATCCAGTGGAAACAGTTTGCTGTGAAATCCAGTCTTTGTTCCCTCATTTTTCTACTTCACTGACTGTTGCTTTTTCCAAGTACTCCTAGAGATCCCTTGCGCAACCCCTCATTATCCTGCATTATTACTTTATTTGAGAAATAAACTAAAAGTATTTTTATAAAATTTAATTTTCCATAATTGTTGCGATTATAAGACGGTTTTTCAGAAGAGAAAATGTTAATCAATTTTATTTCAAAACCACATTGAAATTCCACATAAATTGGTGCCAGAGTGCAAATGCTTGTCAACTGGGAATGGTGAAGGGAGGGAAGAGAAATATATGCCAACTCTCAGGTTAATAGAAAGGATGTGAGATCTGCTTTATTTGAATCAAATACTATTTAGCAACTTAAGCATCCGGAGCACATCTGATAACTTGGGTAAAATGTATTGATTTCTCTATTGATTTTTCTAATATACCTTCTCTGTGAGGGAGTTATAACTGAAAGTAGCAAGTGACTCAGCTAATGCCAGCTCTAAGTAGTTTGCAGATGCTCAGATATGCAAGATGGGTCATCACTAAATTCCAGAATGTGACAGGTCCTAGTCTTCCACTTGGAGGCAATACACAGTATTGGTTCTTTCTCTCTTGGCTTGCAATGTTTGAATTTTTTTCCAATATGAAACTTCTTGTGCATTTTTCCATTGCTATGAAAAAGTGGCTTTGCTCACAAACTAGATGTATATATGGATTAGATAGTATATGGCCTTTATACTACCGTATATTGACTTTAACCTTAGGATCAAGAATATAAAGCCTTTTTCTGCAGTCCCAAAGCTGATTCATTAGTTGAAATAATACCCAGAACCACATAAAATACCTGTGGGTTTCTGAACAATTTATTTCCAAGAACAGCTCTAAAACTCTGCAATGTTTGTCACTCTCTCTGAGCAATTTAATATTAACAAAGGATAGCAGGAAATTCTTGCACTCTTGAAAACACTAGAATTTCTGCCATTGCTTTCATTGGGATCTGAATTTCCTGGACGCAGAGGAAATTTATCACTGAGTTCACAGAAAGTTTTACTTTCATAGACTCATAGAACATGCTGTGTTGGAAGGGATACATCAAGTCCGACTCCGGCCCCTGCACAGGACACCGCAAGAATCAGACCAAGTGCCTGAGAGCACTGCCCAAATGCTCAAGCAGTACATTGTACTGCTGGTTCTAGTATTGCAGTGCGCTTTCTTTAAATGCAGAGCATAAATTTAGATCATAGCCACAAAGTGTACTTTAGAAGTAGAAAAATTACAATTAAAAAAGGATTAAAAAAAAAAAAAAAAGCCTAAAAAACCCCAGTAAAGGCAACCGTGAATTACACTTAACATTCTACAAATTTGCACACAGAGAGTAACACTTGAAATATACTTCCAGCAGTAGGAACTCAGACTTCAAGTTTCAACTCTAAAGGTCCAAGAATAGAGACTGCAATGAAGACTATTCTGGGCCCTCTGGTCCTTTAACCAGCTGTCCACGGGATTTTCTGCATGCCCTAACTGTGAAGGGGATGTTGATACTGCTCCTGAGATGGTAATTACCACAAAGGAAGGAGGAAAGCTGGGCCATAAAGGTGAATGGCTGCACTATGAGCAGATTTTGCTACTCTTTCTGCAGATGCATCATAAAATAATGGGTTGTCCTTCCAGCAAGCATTGTGCTTACTCCTAGTTTCTCTGACAGACTTTATTCAGACACCGTTTACTCCAAAAAACACAATGGAGGGAAACTGCCCAAATTACACGACGTTATGTCCAAAGCTTCTAGATGAAACACCCAATAAGGTGACACAGACCTGATTCATATCAAGACTCTGCCAATTCCAGAAGTAAAAAATTACTTTGAGATTTATTCTCTAGATTTGTAACATTTTAGAAGCAATTCCCGATGGCTGGCACAATGTTAAAGGAAACGTTGCACCCAATGACTCTAAAAGATACGTCCTGATAATACAGAGTTTGAAAAAAAAAACAAAAAACAAACCCCAAACAAACCAAGAATAGCCAAAGAAACTGAGTTCGGCCTACTTGCACTCCAGGCACCACAGGCTGCTGCGGAGTCGTGTCTCTGTCCGGGGGTTCCCTGCGCAGGGAGCGCCGCATCCCCGGGGCTGCGCGGGGACACAACCGCGGCACAGCCCCGCCAGCAGCGCCCCTGCGAGCCCGCCCCTCGGGGCTCGGTGTGAGTCTACACGAGACAGACAACAGCACCCACTCAAACCCAAACAAAACAAAAACACAAAAACAAAACCAAAGACCAACAAATAAGAATCCTTCTGTTAAGCGCCGTTGAATCCCGGGACGTTTCCCTGCACGCCTCGCGCAGGCTCAGCCTGGATACATCTCCCCGCCGCGCTAACAGGGTGCGGAGTCATGAACCGGGGAGAGGCCCGGGGCGGCTCTCGCCCTCTCGCCCTCCCTGCTCCGCCGCCGGCCACGCGGGGGCACCAGAGCGCCGCGCTGCCCGCGCTGCCCGCACTGCCCGGCGCAGCGGGGCCCGCGCCGTGCTGCGGGCTCGGCGGAACGCTGAGGGCCCGGAGCGGCGCTGAGGGCTCGGCGGAACGCTGAGGGCCCGCGCAGTGCTGCGGGCTCGGCGGAACGCTGAGGGCCCGGAGCGGCGCTGAGGGCTCGGAGCGGCGCTGAGGCCCGCGCAGCGCTGCTCCGGGCGTCGCGGGTCGCACCCCTGCTCCACCCTAACCCTAACCCGTCAGCAGGTCACTGAACGAAGGGAAGAGCTATCTGAAGGGTACTGCGGGCGAAGCGCGTTCACTGCGCTTTCTGTCAGGTGTGAATGGAGCGGTTACCAGCTCCAGGGTGTGGGTGTGAGTGTTGGCAGAGTTTCTCTAGCACCTTTTATAGCTCTTCTCTGCCCTTGTAATACTTTTTCTTGGCGCGTGGAAACAGGTCAGCAATTCATCTGCGTCCACCAAAAGAATCACTGGACACCCTCCTCTGGGTGTTGCTCCATGGTGTCAGTGCCAGCAGAGCTTCTGTCACCACAACTGAGAGAAAATAAGCGTACGTGCTTTTAAAAGCAGATTTTAAACTGCCTTTTCACTTGTCCTGGGTAAAATTGCAATCACACCAATCATAATGGTGTCAAAAGAACCCAATATTGTCTTGCTCTACATGGATGCAACTTCACGGCTGCACGGAGTCGCAGTATCGGAAAAGGCATTCAAGCGCAGCCATATCTCAGTGAATGTATGTGATATTTTGCTGCTATTACATCTATAACTTAAAAAACCTCAGCCAGGCCCTAACTCCCCTGAGCCAAACGCTGGGCAAACAAAGCCTTCCTCGGTGCCCACCAAAGGCAGTGGAGGTTGGCCAGGCCCCATGGGGAGTGCTCCAGGCCTGAAGGGCTTACAAGTCCAGAAAGACAAAACAAACAATGACAGACATAACAGGCGTGCAGGCAGCTGCCTTGGCCCTGACCCTGCCATTTTTTCTGGTTTGGTTTAACCCTGCCTGAGAGGGTGCACGATCTGGACACGTATTTTAAATGCAAATCTTACTGGTTTACTAATCCAAGGAAGCTGAATATACTCTCTTTAATATAGTCTAAGTTGAGACTTTAAAAGCATTATCAGTATCAAATATGTTTTTGTGTATTTAAAACATCAACAGAAAATAATAAAGTGTCTTTTCTTTTTCTGCATCTAATTTGTTTCCTTTAAAAATTATGTTTGGTCTTTTCTCTCTCCACTTTTGTTTTCCTCAGTCCTTTCTATTCTGTATTCATTCCTCCCAGTTTTATGCTCCATTTCCTATTTTAGGTTTCTATCTTGTGTATTTATTTTTACTCATGTAGTCCCACTAGGTATCACTGAAACTAGTCATATGCTTAATTTAACACAGAAAATTTTTGAGATATTATTATTTTTCTTTTTATGCAACTGTTAATCCCCAGGTATCCTTTTCTTTGGCTCTTTGCATCTTATCTGTCTTTCAACCTAGACTCTAAGGCAGTGATTCCCAAGTCTCTGCAGTTCAGCTCTTTACTTTTTCTGTGGGATTTTAGGTCCCCAGCCTTCAGCCACACTGACCATGCCTGGAGTACAAGAGTCTGTTTCTCCTTGATGAAACTTCATTTCAAGGTCCAGCTAACCTGCCTCACTCCAGCCTTCCAACCTTGCTCTACCCCAGATCCTGCCAGTTACCTTACAAGAGAAGCCCTCTGGATGCTTTCATTGCTTTGCCCACCAATCAGCCTCAGCCAACTCACCTTGCTCATGCCAGGTTCCTGCCTTCCACTTGCCTCCAGAGCTTCACAGCATCTCCAAAGACAGATCCCTGCACAACCAACCACCTTTCTTGTGAGGAGGTACCTCCTGTCTGGATAGCCACTTGCTATACGAGCTCCATGTCTCTCTGTCCTTTCTGGTTCACGCTGATCATTACAGACCTAAAGGAAAGGCAGGACTTCTGCCATTAAAAGAGTGCAAAGCAGTAAAGGTAGGTACAGAGGGAAAAGAAATGGAGTTGATAGGAGGTGAACTGGATGTAATATTCCTGAGAGTGTTGAACTTCCCTCAACTCCCCTTCATGTATTAGCATTCCCTGCTAGCTTGAGATCTGCATTGAGCTGAATTCTTTTGTTCATAAAGATAAAAGCTATAAAAGTGCCATGCCTTTCCCCTTTTTTATTTAGCCAAATTCTAAATATCAGTAAATTTGCTGAGCCTGATTTCAGAAAATTGTTCAGGTTACCCTCCATACCTGCAGTTCTTCTCTGTCCACACAACAGTGGGACTGTCAAAGGGAAGAAACCTTCACGTCTTCACATTTTGAGCACCTGAGATTTTTTTTTTTCTTCTTGATCAGACTCCTGGAGGACCTCCAGATGCTGATCTTTCCTTGGTAATTGCATTTTGTGCATCATAAATAGGCATCACATACATCTCAGCTGCGCAAAGTAACTCCTTCTTTATATGTCAAATTTTAAGAGAGCAAGAGGCAGAATATGAGACTTCTGCTTACAAATTTTACCTAATTTTTGAATGTGTTGCTGGCTTGAAAGTATTCACATGGGTTGAAAGGGATGTTTGGTATACCTGTGTATTTGCCATTAAAAATCTACCAGCAAATTAGGAGGGCTTCATATGAACCTGTTGCTTCATAAATGAAGCTGCTTTTCTCTGGACTTTGGCAATTTCTCTGCAGACAGCATGACAATGGGATTTAGTAGCATTCTCTGCCCCCCTCTCCTCAAGCACATTTTTTACTTTATAGAGCCCCAGGCTGTTTTTTTCAAATGTTCTTTGGGAGGTATTCAGGATCCCCACCTTCAAACTTGAACTTCAAAGTTGATCAGGATGTCTAGTGCCCATCTTCTCAGCATATTTTTCAAGAACAAATGATAAACATTTCAAGCAAAGTGCACTTATTACAAGTTTGTTTGCCAAGTACTGCTGCCTCCCTTCCATGTTCCAACTATGTCAAAGCATCTGGTTTACAAACAGGTTCCTCCCTTCAGCTGGTACGTGGATGCCAGGGCACAAAGGCTTATCACTAATGAAGGAGTTTACAGGATGAAAGGGGAAAATGCTGTGGGAGTTACTTGACAGACTCTCTCACTTGTCACAAAATGTGTAGGTAGTTGTAGTTGCTGAGCAGATGAATGAAGTGATGTGCAAGCGGAGTTCTAAAACAGGTTCTTCCAGAATTTCATCTAAAATTCCCTGAAGTCGATAGATTTCTTTTTACATTGGTCTTTCAGGTGATTACTTATTCCAATCATGAGACACTGCCTACCCCAGGGTTTACCTCTTTAGAGAAGCCTGAGGTCATCTGACATTCTCAGATATTTGCAACCTAGATTACCAAGAAAATATTTATTGAGGAGATAGATAAAGATGAGTCCAGCATATTTTGTTCAGAAAGCAGTGCTTCCCTTAGTTTAATTTTTACTTGTAGCTAGACCAAATGCAACTTACATAAAGGACAAATTATTTTAACTTGATGTTCAGGTCAGCCCCAATTCCAAAAGAACATAAATCTGGCGTGAAGCCATGTGCTTCTTGTGCATCACACACACTGTGCATTGAGATGTACCATTACACAGACTCAAATACAGAATGTGTACGCATTTCTTACTATTATTTTTCTTTTTTATCATTGCTTGCATAGCAGAATAAAGAACTTTCAAACATCCTTCTGAAAATTTGTGGGAACTCAAGAAGTTGCACCAATTGTTAGCCTGCTTAGAATATGTAACATGTATCAAGGAACTGCTATTGCTACAGTCTCCCATGACTCTAAGTCATATTTTACTGTGTTTTGCAGCAGATTTTATTAGTATGTCTAATGTTTTCAGGGGCTTTCACCCTGATTATACTAGTGTGCCAAAGGTGAACTTTGTTTAAAAGAGAGCTGTCTTGTCTAGGTAATAGTGATGGTAGATTTTTTCAGAAATCTTGTCCTTTTTTATTTTTCATTCATTCTGGTTATAATAAACTTTATAATATACCATAATTTGCATAGCTTGACTATATAGTTTCATTACATAAGGAAATATATATATCAAATTATGTAATTTCATAGCTCTGCATGAGATTGATACCTGATCCTCTGCCATACTGTACATTGTCTCATCCTTTCTTTGTTATGAAGAGGGAACACTGAGTCATGAAGCATGATGACCCCAGTGCCAGAAGTATTCATCTAAATCAGTGGAACTAAGCTTTCAATATTTCAGAAAACTTAACTTTTTGCTGCCTCAGTTACGAAAATGGTGAACTTTGCTTGCTCACTTCTGCAGGACTTTATTGCCCATGCACTAGACAAGTTACTAGATGTATGATTCATAGTCAGTGCCTTGTAGCCTGGATTTTTGTGAACTAGATGGGTCTAGTCTTATGGGTCCCTATTTTCTATGCTTGTATGCAGAACAGAAAGGCAATAGGAACCTTCCTCAGATCCTAAGAATCTATTTCAAATGCCAAGGCAGTGACAAATGCAGAATTTTCAGAAAACAGAGGGGTTGTTTCAGTGTGGCCCTGACTGCACAGCACCTCAGCTTCTGGGTACACCTGTGCTGCCCTGGTAGCTCAAGGCTCTGGTCTGTGTGGGAGCTTACTCAGCTTACACGCTGCCTTGAGCTCCAGGTCTAGTTTATAGCATCCAGCTGGACACAAGGCCATCGAGCTGATTGTGCTCATCGTGGGAGTATCTAATACAATATCTGTCTATAAAATTCTGGCCAAGTACTCAGAAATCTGAACAGTCATTTTTATTGTTGTATGAGTCCAAAATTTAAAAAGCAGAGAAATAATCATGCTGCACAATTAAGGCATAGTGATAAATGAGTAAAAATTGGAATGCAGCAAAGAAGTCTTTGGCCACATAGGGTTGTAACAGAGCTTAAATCTACCATGAAGACATTGATCAGAGTAAAAGTGGCATGCTACTAGGGAAAAACCTCCTGATTCTCAAATTTGTGTTTATTGTTAGTTTTTCATTTCAGTGGTGGGGAAACCAGTGCAAGGGCTGCCTGAAAACAGGACCTGCCATCTGCTTGGGCAGCAGTTACACATAACTTTTTTCAAACACAGCCCATTCTATGAGCTACCTAATCCTGTGAGGGCGTGCACAAAACCCGGCCCATCTCCCTTTCAGCTGTCTTTCAGCTCCAAGTGTTGCCAGTTAAAGAAACTTCTCTGTTTATTCTGTTATGTTTTTCATTATAAAGCTTATGTATTGTCTTCTTTTCTTGTTCTCTTACTCAAGATGCTGAATTATTGGTCATGGTTCTGTGTGACCTGGTTCTGATGTTCTTAGTCTAGCTGCTATATTTTTGTTACTTGGTATTTCAGGTACATCACTCTTTTGGAAAAGTACACTTCTTTTGTGAAGGAACTTCTATTGTGTGCCTGTTTTTCACAATATATATGTACGGTGCCTACTGCAAATGATTGTCTGCTGTATACATAAAAATAAGGTGTTTTAATCATGATGTGCCCATCATTCCTGCTGGGCAATTTACAGGAAAAACTTTTAAAATGTTTAAAAGAAAAAAAGGAAGCACTGATATTCCTGGAAATTTTCTGTTCAAGGAGGTAAAAAACCAAAGCCTAGACTTATTCAATGCTGCCTATTGGAGAAAAGAAAATCCAAGTGTGTACTTTTCTCTTATGTGTTTTCTGAAGCTCATAAAATGTAGGCTGTTTCATATCAATGTCAGAAATGAAATATCAGAATTAAAGGCCTTACAAATTTTCCTGAGCCTCAGCAGCCAAAACATAGAGCCATCTTGAGCTGACCTCCATTGATGAAGAGGAGCAAAAGGAATGAAGAAGTTGACAATTAAAAGTAGCCAGAACTTAAGTGATGATGTGATTTAAAAATCATAACTACAGCTTTCAGAAACAAACAGGAAATGCCTGTGATCTGGTGAATTTCAGTATGATGTTTTCCATTTCTGAACTACTAAGAATTTTCAAAAGCCCAGATTAAACTGAGAGGAAAGGGATTTTTTTTTCCACCAGTAAGGTTATTTATTCCACACAAGCAGATTTTGACTTGCGATGAAGGCACTCACTGCCTTAGGAATATGAGGTTAGTTTGAGCTGTCTTGATATCAAATAATAATTACATGCTTTCTGACCTCTGTCGTAAAGCATCCAAGAGATCAAAGGCCAAAATACTGTTGGTTCATTTTATGTTGATTTTGTTCAGTGCTAGTAACAGATGAGACTTGGGTTTTTTCTTGTAAAGAAAAACTGCTTTAAGTGCAGGAAGCTGATTGTTGATTAGTTTGTTGTGTCATTTTCATAATTTATCTTGAAATTTGTCTTCCAAACATAACATAACATAACCATAAGAATGGACATTTTATAACATGAAGGCAGTTCTTACATTTTCTAAAAAAAGTCATAAAATTGTATTTTAGATTTGCGAGAGCAGAACAGTTTTGCATAAAAAATATAATTTAAGAATTTATTTTTATTTGTACCCTTTTCAAATCAGTGATGCACCCCTAATTGATTTTCTGCAGGGATCTTTACAAAATTTGTATAAAGTGGAAGGTATATTATATTGCTCTGCAGTTTAGTTCATTTAATACTACAACCTTTTCTGTCATAATAGTACAGATTTTTTTTTCTGTAAGGAGGATTATGAAAAATGTCATCAATAGAGAAATTCAAGGAGTTTAAGTAAGAATAAACTAATGCCCTAAACTGGCATTTTGAGAAGACACCCAAGTCAGTATCACCCCTCCCTTAAATGAATGCAGTGGGGATAAATTACGGAGTAGATGCTCGGGACTTTATTTTCTATGTGTTGTTGGAAAGAGATGGTATTTTCAGCATCAGTGTGTCTTCTTGTACTGGACACAGCAGCACTGAGTTGATATTAACACATGCACAGGAATGTCACCTGCCAGCATCTTTACAGCTTGCCTGGCAAAAAAAAAAATAAAAAAAATTGGTTAATGCCCAGGAAGACATCTCAAAAATATTTAGTTTCCTTTCCAGAATTCCTTTTTGATCTTTATCACTTTGTCCCTCAATTTGTTCTTTATATAACACAAATAATAAAAGTTACTAATTCTCAGGATTTTTGAGTTACATGACTCATTAACTGTTGTCTATGAGGTCTTTTTGCTGGAGATATGAAAGTCTCAAGTTTTACTTATAGAGTTATTACTTTATACAGTAGCATACACTTAACAAACTCTAATGTTTGTAAAACAACTTCCAGTAGCATACCTGTAACTTTGGAGTTTCTTGGAATATTTCTGGTTTGGGGATTTTTTTTTTTATTTTTTTTTTTTTGTTTGGGTTTTCTTTTTTAAAGAAAATTTAATAAAGTAGTATCTCATAGAAGTTTTGTTCTGAGAACAATATACTTGTTCCTTCGGTAGACCCACAGGTTTTGTACAGATATATTTTATATTTGAAGGCCTCTATTTTGATGGCTACAAGGTCCCAAAGTTCAGTATTTCAATCTGGTCTTTTCCAAATTTTGCAGTTGATTAAACTAGAAGAGCTATTGTATAAAGCAAGCTGATAGAGCTGCTTACGTTAATTCTTATTTGAGCTACAAACTGTCTTTTAGAAAAATATTTAAAGATTTCTGTTGAGACCATAAGCCATAAGAAGTTGCTCACTTCAGTTTGCAAAAATATGCATCTTTATTTCTAGAATCGTTTTGTCCAAATTTTCCTACTATTTTATCTCCTTATATTGCTAATGTCATGGCTTTGATAGATTTAAGAGTCCACAATCAAATCTGTATAATTCCCCATGGTAACAGCTTAGAGGTTAGGTCCAAATCAATCTTTAGTATTCTCAGCTGATAAACTAAGCAGATTGAGCGCTTTGAATCTTTTACCCTGAATCATGATTAACAGTTCCCAAGTCAGGCTTGTGACTCCTCTCTGAACTTCTTCAACAGTATTCCTGAACCATGGACCCCAACTCTGGACAAAATATTACAGTAATGATTTCATCAGTGCTAAATACAACAGTAACATAATAACTTTCGACACCTATCTTCATTCATTATTCCTCTGATACCTATTTGTTAAGCTCATATTAGACATTTTGTGCACCATGTCACATTGGGAAATTATACCCAAATGACTATGAACTCTGATCCTCAACTCTTTTAGTGAAGTACTGATTCCCAGAACTCTCTTAATTACAGGCTGAAATGCTAGTTCTTAGATATTTAGTTACGTTAAATATATTTGCCTGAGTAAGCTCGGTACTGTTTACAAGGGATTTGACCTGATGTTGGTAATGACCACTTCCCCAGTCAATGTTTTGTTTTCAGATCTGAGCACTGATAGCCCAGCTTTGGCAAATCACCTGGGCCCTAATGTTCAGTCCATGGAAGAAGATTCTTTCAAAACTTTCACATAAGATTGATAGAAATCTCAGGCGCAACTTGATAAGAAAGACCTTTCAAAGTAAAGGTAGTCAACATCATCCTGATATTGAGTGCCACAGTTCAAGAACTTGCTATGTGAAGATGAATTGCTTTTCCTTTATTCTACATTAACCCATCACCGATACTGTAATAATACATGTATTATGAGAACATATACAAAGACTGGGTTAAATAGCTTTAAATTATCTTTGCAATTCTAAAAATTCCAATTAAATATCCTCAAACTTATTTTTTTCTGCAAAGTAGGTTGCAAAACAGTGTCAGAGCAAAGATTAGTCCTCCTGAATCCCAGCTATTGTTTAGAACATCCTTTCTCACCTCTTAACCAAAGAAGTTAATAATATGATGAATTTTAATTGAAAAGTAGATGTAAAATTGACATTTCTGTTAAAAAACCTCTTAAGCTGTAAGATTTGGTCAAAAGAAAAATAGTTAGCCAAATATGCTATTTGAGCTGGTGTACAAAATTACAGATTTTACAGGTATACTGAGTAGGAAGATCCTGTCCCATCTTTAAAGTAAGGACACTGTATATAATTTCAAGATATCACTGATTCATTATCCCTCCAACTTGTCTCAAAACATTAAGTAATGAGAAGAGAAAGAAGCCTTCAGCAGGCAGAAAAGGATAGTACTTCTTATTAAAAATATTGTTTACATGATATGTGATGCTTTATTTCTATTTTTTAATCCTAATTTTCTTCAACATTATTCAGGTCTATTTATGATATCTGTGTTATAATGTATATTTGAATTTTTATATATGTACATTACATAGATATGTAAATATATTTATTATTGTAAGTTTTCTGGAGACAAACATTGCAGATTTTGCAAAAAGCTCCATAGAAGGGCATATTTTCTCCTTTTCAAAAATGTGCTCAGAGGAACTGCTAGGTGGTCTTCCAGATCTAGTTACAGTTTCTTCTTTCGTAGTCTGCTCTGTCCTGTCTTGTTTTGCTCCTCAGCTGAAGTTGCAATATAAAGTAAGTTTGTTAGCTCTATATGACTGTAATTTATGATGCTGGCTTTGGCTCCTATGGGACCATATTCTGTCTAGAAATCACCACAATAAAGATACAGTTCATCTTCCCTTTGAATTTCTCAGCTTTTTTTTCCCCTTAAGCTTTTCAGGACAAGGCAGAAAGCAGTGGGAACCAGCTCCTCTGGTTTTACAGTGTTTGACAGTCTCCCTTCAGCCAGGGGAATTTTCACACTGGCATCTGTGACCAGATTCCAAGTTTCTTTACAGTTCAAAGACTGCAAAATAGCTGGGTCAAGGGGCAGAGACTTTATCTGAATTTATTTTGCTTAAACTTGAGGTCTGGTCTTGTTTAACTAATAAGATCTCATTACATCATAGCCCATGCAGCTATGCCTTGCAAAGTCTTCCTTGGACAAGACAGTGAAAAGCAGTTAAGAAAATTATGAACACAGAAGTTGCTCAGGCTAGTTCAAATGAAGATTTTTGCAATCAGCTCTCAAGTCTTCACTAGAAACTGATAAGATAATGGGGAATGGGGGGTGGGGTGGGGGGTGGGAGGATGAAATAATTGTAAATTTCTTTAATACCTGTAATCTTAGTTTGTGAGTAACACAGCTTTATTTTACCAGAGAGGTTAGATCCTTTGTTTAGTTGCAAACTTTTCCTCTCATCTGCAATTTTACAGAGAAGTCGAATACAAAACCAACATTACTACTGCTACACAGATATTTTGCAGACTACCAAACCTTGTAAATTTTACATCTTAAACTATTGTTTAACAAAACGAACCATTAAATACTTGCAAATGTGCTGTCAGTAATTTCTTATTTGTGTTTTCCCACTCACTTCAGCACATTAATAAAAGATCGAGAATAAGTACAAAACAGAACCCAGCTAAGCTTTGAACCCAGAATTTTTCCATGCTGTGGTAAAGTGACGCATGCCACATGAATTAGTGGAGAAGTGTTTCCAAGCAGTAGGATGTGTACCTTCAACAGCTACGACAACATCTGCTCTCTGGCTACAGATTACTGTTGTCTTCAAATTGTGTTGTAGGATTCATTGGAAACTAACTGAAACAGTCTTTTCCCAGTGCATGGTACAACAGAGTCCTCAGCTTGCAAGTGCTAATTGCTGTTGACATAGACACCTTAAATATTCATAATAATAACAACAACACATTTCTTTTAGATTTTTTTTTCTGTTTATGCATATATATTCCTTCATGAAATAAAATACAGCAGTGTTCCTGAATTTTTAAATTGCCTGAAAGAGCAGCCATAAGGAATATTATGTATGGTCCCATTTATTTTTTGGGGGCATCTAAGTACCTGGTGATGACAATTTTAACACTGCTCATAGACTGGAAAGTCAGACCTGGCTTTTGTGATCATGGAGCCTTAACACCTGCACCATGTAGGCTATGCATTTTTTCTGAATGAATTTTTATTTTATATTAGTATATTCTTAGGAAAATATCCATACATTCTTTAAAAACCCATTATGATGGGGAACCCGTGATAGTGTGTAAGAAATAATCCCAGAATATTCTCACTGTCCAGAACAATCTTATGCCTAAAATTGTTCCTCTGTGCTTTAATCAGAATTTGTTTTATGTCATCCCTTGGAATCTCTTATACGTTGTCTGCTACAGAGAAGACCCCACTATTATCAAAACATATTGCAGATATTGTGATAAATATTATTGCAGATATTAGGATATTTTTTAAATGTGTTTGACTTCTTGTTAGTCTTAAAACAGCCTTTTCCATGTTTTAGCCATCTCTCTACAGCTGCAGACATGCATTCCTTCTGATCACAGCCTAGCACTGATGCCTGAGCAAGAATTTTGTTTGGTTGATTATCTATCCTGATTCCTGTGGGGTTTTTAAAAGTGCTGGGTCTTTTCCAACACTGTTTTTTTGTCTCACACCCATTCCCTCCCAGCAAATATCCTCTGCACAGTTTGCATTCCTCTTCCCCCGTGTATCACTTTAGCCTGTATTTCATTCATTGTTTGGCACTGATATCAGATTGACAGGCCTGTCCATGCTGTCCTGTTTACCACTTAGAAACACAGAGATTTTGCATTCTTCCATTCTTTTAGAACTTCATTTGTTTTCCTAGATTTATTGGAAATCTATATTCATGTTAAAGCAAAAATCTCATCCAACTATTTTAAGTCTCTTGAATATATGTCCATATCTATGTCTATTTATTTAAAAATCTCTAGCTTTTGTAGCTGCTGTTTATTGTTCTCTTCTATTGCTCTAAAATTAAAATTGTTTATTCATCATGTGCTTTGATCAAATCATTCTGCTTTATCTTTTTAATTTTGTGATCACATTTTCCATATAAGACTCTGTCCCCTAATTCTATCTTACAGTGGATGCAGCTCTCTAAGTTAAAAAATTATTGCTGGTAAGAATAACCTCCCCTTAAAATTCTATTGGATTTGTTGGAAAGGGCAGTGGTGAATGCTATTTTGTTATGCTTATGTAGATCTTCCTAGTTTTAAAACAATCACTCTCTCTCCCTTGCTACACTTAGGTACTTTAAGTACTGCCAAACAGTATGGTTTGATATTCTGCAGTGGACAACCCCTGTTGCTTCATTAGGACATTCATGTTCTAGTGTTTGTTTGCAATTGATCACAACTTCTAAATAAAGATGTCATTCTTCTACTTTGTGGTTATAGTACATATTAGCCAAACTTAAGTCTTCAATTTTGAAAGCTAGTCTCATTCCCTACACTTAATTCAAAGACATTACAGGGATTCAAAGTATCAACATGAATCTCCTGTCTCATCTAACAATTTCAGAAACCTGAAGACACCATGTCATTCAAAAAATAAATTGCTAAGGAAGTGCCTACAATTCTGTTGTTTGATTATGTTCTTACTTCTGCTTACCTGCTTGGCATTTTTTCTGAGGAGGTTACAGCATTAATTTTAGAAATCCAATCATGTATACATTCCTATCAGCTTTTTGGATGAGACAAAGTCATTTAATAAATGAACAATATCAATTTCACTTGTTCAGCACTTAGATTCCTGACACGGATATAACAGTACAGAATTTGGTCTTTATTTTGCTATTAGTACCTGAATATTATTCAGGATGAGTGTTTCTGTTCTGGTATGAGGGTTAATTCAGTACTGAAATGTCAAAGGATCATTGCTTACATATGCATTGGTATCAGTGTGGGTAGAGGGAGTTATTAGCTAACGAGAGTGAAGAAGGTGTTCAGGGTTGCTTTGATATATTTTAAAGCTTCTCCACAGTATCTGAAGTCCTTTCAAATGTGCCTGCCCAAAAAGAAGTTAAATCTTAATTTTGAAAAAATAAGTTCTATTTGTATAGTTTTTGAAATGCCAAACTATTTCTATATCAAAGTTGCACATTTTAAATAATCCGTGACACACAGACTAGTATAACATGGATTTAATTTATATCAGTATAAAGAATATGAGAAGTATACCTTACTGATTTATTGTTACTATTTATTGAATAATTCCGTGGTTTAGTTCTTTATCTCCATATGTTTTTTTAGTTAGCTTGTCATAGTCACAGAGAAAACAGCAATCTTTCTGTAGATTTTAAGTAATGCTTGCATTGGGTAAGCTTTCAGGTAATACTTGTATTAGGCCCAGACCAGCTCCCATTAAAATCCATGAATAAACTAGCAGTTATCTCCTAGAATAATCCCTCTTAAACCTTTATTACAGCAAGTAGCACCAGTTCACCTGTTATATTAAATTCAATAAATTACTGTAAGAAGTATGCAGACATATCTGCTGCACAGGTAATTCTTCAAATGGGCACTTACTGCTTTTCCCTTCTTCCACATGGATTTGGAGTAGGTCCAAAATAAAGGTTTTCTGGGCATCCATGTAGTGCAGCATGGTGCTGTAATGGTAGATTTTCAATAAAAAAGAATGCCGGAATTTTATATATGTAGCTGAAAGAGATTTTTAAGAAGTCAGCATTCATTTAAGCTCTTTTCAAGACCAAATATTCAACATTCAGCTGTACCCTTTGATAATCTGGTTTCTTTAATAGGTGCTGACTTCCTTCCTAAACTGGTGACTTTTCAAAGTCTGACAAATAAAGGACAGCCATGGATGGAAGAATCGTTCCTTTGATGAGAATATGTTGACCTCTCTCCTACGGCTAAGATGCTCACAGCCAGATTTCTGGGACAAGGCACTCTGGCAAAGGCACACAAAATTACTGAATGGCTGGATTGAGGTAGGAAGGTGCATATGGTTCAAGCAGCTGCCTCAATAAACTTTCCAAATACTAGACTGAGCTTCAGCTGGAGCCTCGTGCAGGAATGTGGACCACAGGAGCTAGCACTCCTGTGAGTGTTACTCTTCTAGGAGTCCATCATTCAACTGCAGTCAGTAACAGTGAATTACTAGAAGGATTTGAGAGTGGCTGAAGTTTGTTAACGCGAAAAGAAAAAAAAATAATCTTTTTCTACCACCAAAAGATTAGATTGTGCAAAAAAAAATTGTTCTTTTTCTTTCTAGCAACTACATATGAAATGGTTAAACTTCTAGTACTTCTTGCAAATAATTTGTTCTAAAAAGTACTGTTTTTCTGAACGACTTATCTTTGCCTGCTGCTTTGTTTCTTACACAATGAGTAAAATAACTGACAATCTAAAGTGCAGCACTATGATATCCACTTGTGTAGAGGGTACCTTATCCTAAGTTTCTCTGATTCTTTTCCTAGCTGTGCTGGTTGGGTAGCTGTAGCAATAAAAAGCAGGTTTTTTCTGGTGAAGGAAAGTGAAAAGTGGAATGCTAAGGAAACAAGCAGTATTTATTTGATTATAGGCTTATACAAATTTGGGAAATAAAGTTACTTTGCTCCTGAATCACGTAACTCTGTAATTCACATCTACAAGGCAGTATCTCTATTGCCTGTGTCCTGAGGTTGTATCCCTGAGGTCCTCTTAAATAAACCTAAAAAAGGGACTTGTTTATCCAGTGTTTGACTAGTGTAAAATTCCTGTATCTAACCATATTGCTAACATCCACAGTCTGCTTTCAATTTACTTCCCCAACCCATGAATTATATAAAAGTGCTTGTGGGTGGAAAGATGACTACTTAATACATGCTAACTTGTATGTATAACATAGAAATGGTTTTTAAAAAGACAGCTCTGTCCCTTAATCCTAAATATTGCCAAAATTTCTAGAATTCTCAGAATGTTGCTGCAGATGTATAAATGTCATGAAACTAAACTGAATTTTGCATCTTTAATGCGGTTCATGTGTCTGTGTTGCCAAAGGAAAGAATTGTCTGGACACAGCTGTAACTGTTGTTTGGTTACTCATGTGTTTCCCTAAATGTAAGTAATTTTGGCCTAAAAGAAAAGAGCTAGAAAATAATGGTATGATTTTTTTCGGTATTACAAAGTCATAATCTAACATCAGTGTTGAGAACTACACCTAGGGCTGAAGAGAACAGAATCAATCCTCTTTTCTTTTGTGAAGTAGAGCCCTGCCTGTTCCTTCCACAAAATTCAGGTTCTGGCAGATGATTTTATGCCCTGGGAGATTAAACTGTAGGCCCTGGGCAAGTCATGTGTGCCCTGCGAAGATGTAATGGGGCAAGTTTATCAGAGTGTTTATCAAATTTATTATTTTATGTGCTGCTTTACCACAAGAAGCCCACTCATCTATTCCTCTACTCCTCTACCAACCCACACACCTTGTTTGTTCTGACTGAGGCTGGAGCAGTTCATCTGTAGGTGATGCTTTCCCACCAGAAGATACATAGCTTCTGGCAGAGGCACTTCTACACAATCTTCTCCTCAGCAGTGAGAAAGTAATGTACCTGGAAGAGGAGAGTAGAAGTAAACGAACAAATAAAAGACAAAAATTCTTCTTTCAGGAATATTTCTGTCAGCTTTAATGAAAAATTTCCGCAAGTCCCTATGTCTCGTTTTGCTCTGAGGAAATCATGAAGGAGAAAAATGCAAATAAATGAGCACAAGATTGAATTTGGACTTCAGACCTGGGTGGTACTTGTGGAGACTCATTGTTTTACAGTCAGGACTATATTTTTGTAGTTATACTTGCTTTTTGGCTTATCTGGCCCCTACATGCAATCCCATACATTCTATAATCTTGAAAACAGCATTTGGGCTGCCTCTGCATCAGGCCGAGGAAGTTGGGAACTTTGGAGTGAAATTCAGTGGTCACTGCTCTGAGTTGCTGAATGCAATTGCAGAAAAGTTTGAAGAGACAGCACTGCTTTACGTGTTGCCCTTCTCAAGGTTGCCATGCCCTGCTATTTTTCTATTCAGAGCCCTGAATCCTCCTTTGGAGATAAGTGTTTATATGGTCTATTTCAGAAAAGCCACAGGCGTTCTCACCAATGCTTTGAAACTGACAACAAAGGGGAATTGTTGCGAAGTCTTTATGTATATATATGTATATATATATAGCTAAATTATGATGCTATTCTACTTGACTTCTAGACCCTCGTCGCCCTGAAAACTCAGTTTTTCCATCTTGTTGACATAGTTTCTAAAGACTTTCCCAGGACAGTAACTGTAAACATAGATATGTGTACATTCTTTCTGATACACGTCTTTTGATGGACATCTCTCACGGCCAGTGTGGTTGGGAAGGTGTTAACCTGACTATCCAATCCCTGGCCATGGTCAGAAACCTATAAATTCTGAGAGAAAAAATAAAGCTCTCTCCTTCCTTCACCACACCTTGAGTTGTGTCCGTGTGACTCATCTCCTGTCTAACAATGACAACCCTCCTTGGACCTAAGCCATTAGTCACCTTTCAGGCCCATGACTTAAGCATTTGGTTTTTGTTGGTTTGGAGTAGGGCTGTAGTGTCCCTTTGCATACCAGGAGTCAAAGACCAGTGGGAGCATCAGAAGGGGAGTGGGTGTGCAGCGCAGCAGGTGGGATGTTTACCCAGGAAATAGGAGCCATGGGTCAGTGGCTGCTTTAAGGACTGACTAGGCATTTTATCTAATTGCAGTTTAATCCTCAGCTGCACAGAGGATGCTCAGTTTTAGAGGGTTGGTTAGGATTTGAAAGGTTACAATCTTAGATTTACATGCCTATATTTTAGTACCACCTTACAGGTCACATGCCAAACTTTTCAGAAGTTATGAGCTGTTCATGAGACTGACACAGCTACTTGTTTATGTATGTTTGTGATACTGCTCCCTGGGTTATACTTTGGAAATTCACCAAAAGGTTTAGCAGTCTTAAAACTTTCCTCAGCTTTGGCTAAGTAAGACTTTCACATATAAAACTAATGGTGGGGGGACCAGGACCCAAACAGTCCTCATGGCCTGTTTGGCACAAAACAGGAAGAGAATCCAGAAAGATGTATAGGTCATCCTTATATACAGACATCAAATATAATGTCAAAAATTTTGATGTATTTTCTAATACAGAAACTGAGTTTCAAGACTTGCACAAAATTTTGTTGTGTTTTGGTTTTGATTTTTTTTTTTTTTTTTTATTTTTTTTGTTACTCTATGGAAGAAATGGAACTGACACAGTGTAATCCCTCCTTTTCGTCAGTGCTGCTCAGGGCAGCATCTGTTCTAACTGAAGCAAGACAACTTCGAGAGCCATACTTTATTTTTCTTTTCCCCAGCAGCTCTCGATTATTTGACCTTTTTAAATTTTGTCTGCTGTTATAATGTCTATTCATTAACTTAAAAATGAAATTATTATTTGTTACTGTTATATAAAACTGTAGGCAGTTCAAACACTGAAATTGTCAGCAAATTCTTGGCCACAAGTCTTTTACCAAGTATTCCTAAACCAGTAATTGGTTGTAATAGCCTAGTTATTTCTCAAAGCTGAGAAAATGTCACAAAATTTATTTCTGTCAGATGAATGTTAAACACCTGTTTCACCAATTCACAAACACTGGCTTTTAGTGTTGATACAAAGAGCTTGGTTGACTATGGAGAAGATATATATATATATATATATATATATATATATATATATATATATATATATATTTCAGTAACATGAAATGATCACAATAGACAAAGGAATGATGAAACTGTTTACTGCCTACAGCGTAATTCTGCATTTTATGAGATAGCCTGGAAAGTAGACACAGGGCTTCAGAGGAAATGAGTTTCTCTCTTTTGACATGTCCACAAACTAAAAGTGAGAATTTCCTTCTTAGTGTCAACAACTGCTGGTAGGATATAGGAAATGGAGTTTCTCTAGGCTTAGGAAAAAGATTAGAAGCAGGATTTATATTAGGAGAGGCCCAGTGCTAATTACAGTGTAAGGTTTGAGCACTTGTGAAATGCCAGTCTGACGACAGTCAAAGTTCTGTGTTTTTCCACAGTGAAACAGAAACCACCTGAAAGTTAACCTTAATGGTAAGCATTCCATCCAGCAAAACATTTGGATCAATACTGACTTAACCACACCTGTCCAAAAATAGATACCATTATATCATTAAAATAATGATAAATTTGATGATTTTTGTGGTAGAGTTCAGTGAAGATCCCTGCTTGCATGAGTACCAATTGGCCTCTGAGAACACCAATATTCAGAAAATCCCAAAGAAAACACTCCTCCTTTTTATGTTTCTTCAGTAACTATAGTAAATGGGCATTTGCAAACCATTTGACTGAAGGATTTAGAAAGGGCTTAAGTCTCATGGGGAGATCTCAGAAGGACATAGAAGGTGCCGTGTTTTCATTGGGGAATATAAAATCATTCTATGCTTAAGGATGTTTTTTTTATAGCAGTAAAAGTTTTAAGGGTAAACAGAGATTGTATTAGACCATCACAGCTTCTTCACAGATAATATTCCAAGGTCTGTTTTCTATATGTTCCTTTTCAGAATGCAGCACTGCAGAACAGGTACACAAAATGGGCTAAATTGAATCCTATAACTGTAACATGAAAGATCTGTTTGTCTGGCTTTTTCCCCCAGTTATTTTTATAGCTATGTATTTATTTATTTATTTATTTTGGTGGGGACTTTGAGTGTGGGAGGGTGGTTTAGTTTTGCTGGTTGTTTATTATTATTATTATTACTATTATTATTAATAATGACAACAACAACAAAAACAATAATAGTAATAATAATAATAATTAGACTTATTTTTTTATGAATGAAACCTCCTGAGGCCAAAAAATACTGTGAAGTACTGGTGCCTGTGTGTTTTGATGAGCAAGTGCTTGGGGACACCAGGTGCCAGAAGAAACCCTTTGGCCTGGCAGGCCGCAGTGAACAGGCATGTCTGTGAAGGGCATCGGCAATCTGCTTCCCGTCACTCGGGACCATCCACCGCCGGGAAACCCACTCTGCCTAGGCGGCAGGAATTCGATGTGAAAGAGAAAAAAACAAAGTTGCCATCTCTCATTAAGATTTATTATACGTCTGAACTTTTGTAGTCCCGAAGCTTAACGACAGATGGTGGTGTAACTCCACCAATTTGGTAACGTCTCCTTTTCTTTGATGTTGTAATACAGATCCTCCTCGACTTGACTTCGGTTAAAACCAGCATTTTCTGCTCCTTCCCAAGTGTCTTGGAGCAGTACGCAGGGAGGAAAGGGAGTGCACCTAGTTCGAAGAGCAGTCTGTGCTCTTGTTTGCTTCCTAAACAATCCTGATAGAAAATAGTAATCTCATAGACACCTAATGCTGCCAGCAGCAGACAGAAATTACATTAAATTAATTAAAGGAAAATGGTTTCAAAGTGGTTTTTTCAAGCGAGAAATACAATTGTACAGATGAAATCTCGAACCGTAAACAGGAACAAATAAAACGCACCAGCCGAGTCACATTTTAGACCGTAGTCGTCCCTGTAAAAAAAAAGATAGAAAAAAAAAAAAAAAAAAAAAGAAGTGGGGAAATTGTGTGGGTTTTTAGCTTTAATTTTGGGTGGAACTGCCAAGTCGCGCCGAGTAATATTAGCGGCCAAGTGCCGTGTTGTTCTCTCTGCACGTTGTGCCCACTAGACAGAGGGTCTGCCTGCGAGGCCACACTGAACAGGACGAGGGGTTCGTGGAACAAAGCACAGCCCGGGCAGAGGGCTGGGAGCGCTGCGGGTACTCGCGGGAGCGGACGGCGTCCGGCCCGACGGCGGCGGCCCGCGGCAGGGCAGGGCAGGGCCGGACCGGACCCTCGGGTCACCGTACGCGGCCGCTCCCGTCCCTCCGGCCGGAGATGCCGCGGCCGCCCGGCGCCCAACGAAGTTGGCGGTGCCCGCGGCCGGGTCGCGCCGTCTCGCCGGTTCGGTACCGCGGGCTAAACCCACAGAAAGTGCGCGGCACGCTGTCTTCTGTAGGTACCGGGATTTGTCCGCTACCGCAGACGGCTCCTGAGGGAGAGGGAGCTGCCTGTCCTCCGGGGCGCGCTTCCCGCCCGAGGAGAAGGGGGGCCGACGGTCTCCGGACCCGCGCAGCTTGCTCCCCGCGAGGCGCAGCGCCCCTGCCCGCGGAGCCCACGGGCGGCCGGAGCCTGCGGGGCCCAATTTCGTTTGCGGGCCGGCGGGGCGCGTAGCGGCGGGTCCCGCGCGGTTCCCCTCCCGCCCCGCTGGCTCGTGGGGCGCGGAGCAGTGCAGGGCGGCTGCCCGCGGGAACTCTGTCCCCCGGCTCCGCGGGGTGCGCGGCGAGCGTCCTCCGCAACCGTTGAGCTCGTAGCCCTCCGCGGCAGCGGGCAGCGCCCCGGTAACCCGGGGCAGCGACGGGGCGAGGAGGGGGTGGAACGAGGGGCAAAGAGACAAAAGAGCCGCGAATAGCAAATAAATATATTTTACGGCCACCCATCGGCAGCACCGCGGCCCCGCGAGCCTCTGCCCCGGCGCTGAACTTTCACCTCGCGAACCCGGCCGCGCCCCATTGGCTGCCGGCCGGCCCGCCGCGCCCCGCACGGCCCCGCCGCCGCCCTGGCCCCCGGCCCCGCCGCCGCGGGCGGGCGGAAGGGTGCGCGGCGGGGCGGGGGGCGGCCTGGGCCGGGGGCCGCCGCGGGGGGCCCCGCCGAGTTGCCGGAGTTGCGACGGCTCCGCCCCGCGATAGCGGCTGCCCCCCCGCCCCCCGGCGGTGCCGAGCGGGCGGCGGTGCCCCCGCCGGGGCCGGCCCGCGGCCGCGGGAGCGAGTGGCGCGGTGCGCGGCGGGCAGGCGGTCTGCTACTTGCCTGTAGCAGCGAGCGGCAAAGTTTGTGGGATTTTTAATTGTGCTTAATAAATGCAGTGACTGTTAATTCTGAGTGACAGTCACTTGTGATCCCGGCCCTCGGCGCGTACGGAGAGCCCTGCTAACGCTGGGGCTGCCGCGCGATGATTAGGTGGGCTCCGAAATAACAAACCCCGCGTTCCGCTCGGCCACCTCCGTCCGCTTTCTCCCGCGCCCACGCAAGGTCCTTCCACGCAAACACACCCCCAGCGCCGATTTACTGGGAACCGTGGCGAGGACAAGGGATGACAAGACCAGCTCTAGATACGATGCCAGCAATTCTCTCCCCGTTCTCCCTGATACCCTACCCCACGCAGGAATTACTTAAAAGTGTTTTTTCCCGGGGGGAACGGCAGCCCCAGGGCCGGGCGGTCGTTCCAGACAGGCGAGGAGCGGCCGATCCCCGCTGCGGACATCTGGGGGGGATCCTGCACCTTGCTCCAAGTTCCGGGGCCGGGGAGAAGA
The DNA here is from genome assembly GCF_030490865.1 of Poecile atricapillus. NCBI lineage: Eukaryota > Metazoa > Chordata > Aves > Passeriformes > Paridae > Poecile > Poecile atricapillus. The sequence continues at coordinate 50,380,815 of NC_081289.1, forward strand.
AAAGTTTCAGGGCCCACGCGTGCCTCCTCGGCAGAGATGCTGCCAGCGGCCAGGCCTGCCCCGCCGTCCCCCTCCCATTCGGGTTCCCTGGGCTGCCTTCGCGCGGGGCCGCTGCACCTCGGGGGCTGCCAGCAGGCTGCAGCCGGCCGGCACTGCCAGCACAACACACGGCTTTGTTTTCCGCCCGTCTGCTAAACTCGTTGTGTCTAACGGAGCCGGCGGAGCGGGGCGGCGGGAGGGGAGAGGGGGCGGGAAGGGGAAGCCGCCGCCAGCAAACAACTTCCCCGACGGTTTGTTTACATAGCAGGTGGAGCTGCCGTCCGCCGCGACCCACAGCGCCCGCTCCGCCGGGGACCGGCCGGGGGAGGCGCGGGCGGAGCGGGGCACGGCCCGGCGCATCCCGCCGCACTTTTTTTTGTTGCCATTCCCCCTCCGCTGCTTTCACCCCCACCCCTCCCTGCGTTATTAGCACTTCTGTGCAGGCCACTCCGCGATCATGTGAGGGAGGGCTCCCTTCGCACTCCCCTCTCACCAAAGCAGCCGGTGTGCGCGGCGGTTTCTTTTTTCTTTTTTTTCTCGTCTTTTTTTTTTTTTTTTTTTTTTTTTTTTTTTTTTTTTTTTTTTTTTTGCATTCCCAACAAAACACATACACACAGGCGGCACACTCCGCACACGGGCGGACACGCGCGCCGGGGGAGGGAGAGCAGCACAGCCAGCGCCTGGCAGCACCAGCCGGCGGGAGGGCGCGAGGCTCCGTCGCCGCTCCGCGCCCGCGGAGGGCCCCGCACGCCCGCCCGCCCCCGCTGCCCCGGCCCGCGCGGCGGCTCCGCCCGCAGGGACTCTGTATGTGCGCGCGGCTGCGCGCGGCTCCGCTCGCCCTTTCTCTCTCGGTGTCAGCTCGCCGGGACGCCCTGCACGGTGTCTCCTCCCGGTAAGTGCTACCCCCCCACCCCGCCCCGCACACCCGTCCCCTCCTCCCTCCGCTCCCCGGTGTGACTTGCTACTTCCAACCCCCTCCGCCGCCGCCGCTCACTGACTTGCCGCCGCCGCGGGAAAGTTTGGCCGCTGCCGGCGCGGCCGCAGCAGTGACATGTGTCAGGTCTCCCGGCACCCGGTGGCACCGCTCCCAAACACGCACCGCCAGCGGGGGGCGGGGGCGCGCTCTGCGGTGGGAGCCTGCGGTGCCCCGGCCGGAGTTGGGGCCGTGCCCGGCGGGCCGGGCCGGATCGGCCGCGGGAGCGGGCGTAAGCTTCCCCCAAACAACTCGCGGCGGCCGCGGGTCGGCAGGGCCTCCCTCCCGCCGCTCGGAGCCGCGCAGCGCCGCGGACCCCCCACCTCCGCGTAATTAAAAACAAACAACCTGTAGCCTCACGCACGGGTAGGGAAGTGCCAGGCGGGGAGGGCTTGGGGCCATGCTGGCGAGGAAGCGTGTGCGGGAGGCTCGGTTGCCCGCCGTTTGCCTCCCCGTTTGTGTGGTGGTGTGTTGTTTTGGTGGGTTTTTTCCCCTCTTTTTTTTTTTTTTTTTTTTTTTTCCTTTCTTCGTCTTTTTCCCCGAGACCTCCCCAGCAGACAGCCCGGGTGAAGAAACGTGTCACGTTTCTCCTTTGTGTGCTGCCTGCCCGCCGGAGGGAGAGGCGCACCCCAGCCCCCGCCTCTCCTCCCGCCCGCCCGCGCGGAGGGGCCGCTGCCGGCCGCCCCCTCGGGGCGCCCCGCGCCGCGCTGCCCCGGGGCGCCCCCGCTGGCGTGGGAGGGGAAGCGCAGGGGTGCCGGGGTGCCCGTGGGGTAGCGGTGCCCCCGGGCGCTGTTTGGGCTTCGCAGGGAACAGTGTCGTCCTCTCGCCCAAGACAAAATTGCCTAAACCCAAGAATTAATAAATAATGGTGTTGGAGCTGCGGGGTTCCGGAGGCGGCCTCCGTGCCTGGTACGTGGGGGCCTTCCCTTAAAATTTGCTTTGAAGTTGAGGAGAGCTTCGGGACTTGGGAAGTTTGGGAAGCGTGATAGATCTTGAGGAGAGGGGAGCGGCCGCGGCGGCCTTGGCTGTGGAGCGGGCAGTGCCGTGCCATCGGCAGTGCCAGGGCAGCCGCAGGACGGGGCCGAGCGCCGGCACCTCCGCTCCCCGTCCTGCCGCGCCGAGCGCGGGGTGCGCGGGCGGCAGCGCTCTTGGCCTCCCGTAACCTGCCGAAAAGCCGTGTGCCGCCCGGCGGAGCCTGCACGGCCAAGGTAAAGGCAGTCGGTGAGGCGGTTTTGTTCTTTTCCCGTAGTTCGGCTCGTGTCAGGTTCGGCAGGCAGCGGGCCCGTGTCGCAGCGCAGCCCCTGGCCGAGAACGCTGGTGAGCGCTGGTAAGGTCCCGGGATGGAGCCACTGGAGATAAAGCTTAGGCTATGGGCTGGCAGGAAAACGCTCTTCTGAAATTTGCGAGAATAGTCCACACAGAAAGCGGGCCGCTGGTATATTTTCCAGGGAAAAATAATCTCAAAAGTAACCACCGTGAATTGATGGTATTGTCCTCTATTAGTAAAGAGTGCAGAGCTACAGACGGAGGAATGGGCAGCACCCTCTACCTGGGAATTGCTTATACTTTTAGGAAGTCTTGCTTCCAAAGAGGATCTTCTCTGATCTTTCTGTGCATTAGAGCCCCTATCCAAACTCTTCTCTAGAGAGTGGGAATCTTTCCATTGACAGCAGTAGGAATCGCTTCATTGATTTCACAGGCTTGGATCAGGCCCTTAGAAATTTTTTTACAAAGGTGGAACTCAGAAGTTGTGCATGGTGTGTATATCTCCCCCCATTAATTCATGTGTGTGGGGGGAAAGAAGTCAAAGTTTTAAGAGATTTTGACAATTTTAAATTTTTTCATCAGTGGTAAGTAATTTAAAGCCATTAAGGAAAAACATTACTGCTAGTAATATTACTCTAAAGAAAATATGATTAATTATTAAATTGGTTTCTCTAATACTACACTAAACCCTTTTAAGTGAGATATGGTTTTAATTGTTCAAACTAGTATTTTTTAAAGTTTTTTCTTGACAATAATAATTTGTTCATATAAATACTCAAAATACTCGTGTTTTGTAGTAATCTGCAGTTTTAGTGTAGTTCTTACAAAACGGTTTTGTTCTGTAGGGTTTTTGCATACTTAAATCATTCCTTTAATTACTGAGGATAGTAGATCAGTAAAAGGTTAAGGGAAAGGAAGAGTGTTTCAAATTTAGGGTTTCCAAAATGCATGTAGTTAGACATCCTAATTTATTTGAAATACAGTGCTTCATGTGAGGCCTTGTTGGTGTAGGCTTTAAGGTTTAACAGTAACTTTAGGAGGAAGCTTAAACAGAATCAATTGTATAAATATTTGTGTATTTCTTTGTGTTTAGTTTAACCTCGGTGATTTTTACATTGTGTCACGGGATCTTTGCTACAGTGCACTGTTTATATCATCTGAGAAGAGAAAACCTAAATGTTTTGTAGCATTCTGTTTAGTGAAGATTTATGTAAAATGATGAAATAGTCTATAAGGAGCAATCAAATTAGAGTGGGTTTGAGTGTGAGGAAGAGTAAAAGAAATACACCAAGTTCAGGACATTTCAGTCAGTAAATACATGGTACTCTTTTAAAGCTGCACTAAGGTTTGTGAACCGTAGTCAGGTGAATAGTTTCACAGATTTTTGAAGTGACTTGCTTATTTGCTGGTGTTTGGCTATTTTTTTTGTTGTTGCATTTTTTTCTGTAATCATCTGTTGCTTATAATTTTTTAAAATGTATAGAATAATAGAATGTGTTGGGACTATAATTTTAAGAATAAAGGTGTATTTGCTTAGAAACATTCCTGTCAGACTCCTTTATTTTTTCGAAAAATTTCTTGTTGGACTTAAATGCATTTAAAAAAAAATATGGTAAAATAAGTTTTTGGGTTTTTTTAGGACTAATTTATGTGAGCTGGAATAAGCTTTTTGTATTCTGAGAAATATACCTGATTCAGCATTGCATGCACAGGAGTTATTCAGGGCTAGTGGGCTGAAAACAATAGAAAACTTCTGAGATGTGATCCATGTTGAGGCAATGTTTTGCTATGTGTCATTGAAAATGTCACTTAACCTCTTTGTTTTTCATCACTGAAATGTGAGGGCTGGTATTTATCTTTCTGATAGAGTGGTTAATTAATATTTCTTGAACATGGGGTACTTTTTTGTTCCATTTCTGTTTTTACCAGGTTTATTTTGGAGAAATTAAGCTGTGACGGTGGCTGAAAATGTATGGTTCCTGAGAGTCATGTTTTTTTCTTTGTCGGTTGGATTGTGAAGAGGTCACTTGCTCACATGAAATGAAAATGATTTAGGACATAGGTCACTGGAAAGTACCCATAGAATGATTTTGACTTTTTTTTTTTTTGAGAAAAAAGCAGATCACAATCAAAAAGAAAAATACTATCAACTTTGTTGTAAAATAGTGTTTCTATATACATTGGAACTGATTACTCTTAAAATTTTGTGATGGCTAATGGGTTTAGAAGTAATGCAAATTGTCTATTTTTTTTTTTTCACAGCCACAGTAGCATTCCTCTTAGCTAATTGTTGAAGAAATTAGAATTGTTCTTGTTAGAAGAAATACTTGTCATTTAAATTCCTGCTCCCTGCCCTGTTTTGACTTGATACCTTTCTTGATTGTATGTGTAAAATAGTGGCACCAGATAAAGCTCACATAAGCGATGAAATTACAGAAAAGCTTAGCTGTAATAAACTAACTTCTTAATCTTAAAATTGCAATAAAATAGTTCACTGTTAGTTGTTTGAAGTCTTTCTTCCACATTTGTTCCTTTACAGAATAAGTATACTTACTGAAATAATTTCCAAGAGTAGCTTTAGACTTAAATTACAAAACCTCTAGACTGGCAAAAAAACAAGGAGCAGTCTCACAAGTATTATTTAGAACTGGTCATCTTTTTTTCTCCTTTCTGAGGCTTTCAGTAGCTTAATAAAACTTACTACTTTTAAAAATCTTACAAAACGTTCACTGCAAATTATCAGAGGCATCTATTCTTTGTTGCAAGATTTGCATCTGTTTTGGCTTTTCTCTTTTTTGTTTATTTTTTAATCCCATTTCTGATAAGTTTGTGTTTAAGGGCAACACCATGTTTTATGTCAGAAAGGTGGTTTTGAAAATGCCAGTAATAGCTTGCTTATGCTGTCATCACTGAAGTAGCTGAAAATAATCTCTTTAATGAACAGTTGCTACGATGTTTATTTAGAAAGTAACATTTGAACTCTGAGGAATGAATTTGTTTGGAATTATGTTTAATATCACAATTTCAGATCCTGTTCTAAGAAAAATAAAGTTAAAACATTAAGTATACTGCTTTAAACTCTACTATCTTAAGTCTTTTTAGTAAGTTGTAGAGGTTGCTAAGGGGAGGGAATAAGAACGTTGTGGGTTTAACTTTTTGTTCATTTACTTAGGTATTTCTTTTTCCTGCGAATAGTAATTACACATCTATAGTTGGAAATGGGCTTGCTGCAGTTTTTTTCTTGCTTAACTATGTACATTAATCAGGCTGGCTGATGAGGACAGAGCTTATTCTCTTGGATATGGTGTACTGTACCCCCTACATGCCCTGAATGTGGGTGTCTCTTCTGGGTGGCAGAGGGCTTTGCTGTAGGTAACAGGTGACTTTCTAATTGGTTAGGCTGAGGAACAGCAAACAGGTTTAAAGGACAGGCAGCACCTTCATTCAATGTGCAGAAGGGAGATTTTCTGCCCTGGCCACTCCCTCCACTGCCCTTGCAGTGCTGCGTGATGTCCGTTCTGGCGTGAAAGGAGAAACTACAGATCTCCATCATACAACCCTCTGAGTCACAAGGAACCCTCTTTGAGGTTCACAGGCTGGCTTTGGCTTACCTGTAGAACTTGCTTGTTTACCAAGGAGCTTCAGCTTCCTGTGGGCAGCAAGTACTGAAGGAAGGTGGAGGAGTATCTCTGGTTTATGACGTTTGCAGCCCATTGGTGGTTGCAGGCTCCACAGGGACACGCACTGCAAGTCCTTTGCTCAGTGAGCTGGTCCTTTGGACCTCTGTGGTGAATCAGACATGGCTGCAAATTGCATCACATTTCGTATTTCTGTAAATTGCTGATCTCAGTCTTGTTTCAATTTGCCTCCAGGACATAATGAGGATGACTGAGATTCCAGTGGGCCTGTGCCAACCTTGTCCCGGTGGGAGATACTCTTTACTGTTGCGCCCAAACCTGGAAATTCATTTGAAGAGTGACGTTTTGAGGCTAGGGGGGTACATCATTATATATAACTAGAAAGTTGTTGGGGTTTTTTAGGCAAATTATTTCATAAATAATTATTTGTATTTTTACAAAAAAATCCTGTATCTTTTAAGATTGATGTTTAGTTGATAATTATATTAGAATAATTTATTTTTTCTCTAACAACATGATGTGTATTTTGCAACTTTGGTCAGAATTTGCCTTTAAGTAAATTCAAATGCTGATTTCTTCCATTATTCAGCTTTTGTGTTTCAGTCTAAACCAACATGATACATTGTGTACTTTGTAATTTGAAATCATGTATTTGATGTAATTTGACTAATTGCATTTTGACATATATTTATATTGTAAGAGTCTAATCTTGTTGCATATTGCCACTACAATTTTTGCGATCTTGTCCTTTCGGAGAAGGAAGGAGAATGGCTGTGATACTACACTGCTTGTTGAAAAGAACCTAATTGTTTTATTCAGTCTGAAAACTACGAAACTTGTGTTTGGAGAAACAATCTCAGGGTAATACTTTAGCTATCTATTAGGTGTTGATTTTGACTTTGCCCAGGAATGGTGAAGAAAATGTAAAAGAGGTAAACTTTGCCATGTTGTCAGTGCTAAGTCTTATAAAAATTGCTCACAATTACATTGTTGATTTATCCTTTTGTAAGTCTTACAGTTGATGCTGAGAGGGGATATTCTTCTGGAATTGTTACCCACCTAGTAAAACAAGTGGTGTGTAATAAAACCCGTAGTTGATGTTTAACAGCTTGGAAATTAGATCAGAAATTGACAAGTTTAGCAGAGGAAATTTTAAGAGTTAGCAGTGGTAAGCCACAAAGGGCTTTGGAAAGGAGAGGGACAATGCGCAAACAATGGAGAGTTGGGAAGTGAGGGGAAAAAGGCCAGAGAAAACATGTGGCTGGGCAGGAGCCAGCAAAGGCACAAGCTGCGCTGCCAGGAGGTGGGCAGCTGCTCAGAAAAATAGGGGCTCCAGTTCTCAGAAGAGAAATGTGATTTTCATCTGGTGCCCAGTATAGAAAATGCATTTCTCCACCTTCACTTCTTCTGTAAGAAGAAAAATCAAACTTTTTTGCATGCCAGCTTTATGCACAAGGCAGGCACAGGAGTTACACCGGCCCCAATTGAGGCTGTTTATTTTTAAATAATAGATCTTGTTAAATCTAGTGTATGTCTTTGGAAACTTACATATTAGTCGTTGCACTGAAATTTGATATGTAATTACTGAAAAAAGTATCATTTTATTGATGTAATAGAGGGGGAACAGAGATCTTTTGAAGATAAAGGGGAAGAAAAGTGTCTAGAAAACAAAAGACTAGTATTTTTTAGAGTCTGAAGCACAGCAATTGAAATGTCTCCGATTCGAGACACTTCTCTGTGAGAGAACACAAACAGGATTGTGGTTTCATTACAGTAGTTACAGCATTCTCATGACCTATAAATGAAAACATGAAAGCCTAATGCAGTCAGGTGTGCACAGACTGCAGAAGTACACAAATCTGCTGTTGTACTTTCCAATGGTGTCAGTGTTTTCGTCTTTGTAGAGCAACACTTAATTCAATAAGGAATAAATGATATCATGTATACAATATTGTGAATGTAAGAGGAAGGGTGCTAAGAACTCTGTGATGTGTGGCAACAATAATTTCTCATTGAAAGTCAATTAGTGGAATATATGGGTGTTAAAACTGTAAAAATATTAGGATGGAACTTTGCTAAAGATCATGAAATGCTTTTGTGCAAAAATTTATTCAGACCCATTTGTTAACAGTCTTGAATGCATTTAAATTACTTTTAATGTTGTGAAGATGCCTGTAAATTGTTCTCAGTACACAATAACTGTCAGCGTACATTGAAGAATACGTGTGGTCAGTAATTCAACAGATAACTATATTGAATATACAGAAGTTTCATATGGTGTCAGATTCTTGCACATTTTTTTTGCTTTAGAAGAAGAATTAAGTTTATTGTGACTGAAACTTTAACTTGGTATTTAATTCTATTTTAAGAGACTGACTTCTTGAGAAAGAGTTAATGATGTTTGGCATTGGAAGTTCTGGATCTGAGCCTTTATTTATTATTGACCAGCAAAGGGTGTGAAGGTTACCTGAGCAACCAGAAATGTACATCTTACAAACTGACATATGAAAACCTTTTAAAAAGTGTGGTTAAGGTTTTTTTTATTGGGTTGGTTTGTTTGTTTTGTGTATTTTTGCATTTGTTTGATTTGATTTGATTTTTTTTCTTTTTTTTTTTTTTTTCCCTCTTTTCATTTTTTAAAATTATTTTTGGTTTTGAGTCTGGGAATCACAGAGAAACCAGGAGAATGGTAAACTGCCAAAATATTTGTGTATCACTGCAGGAGTGGTAGGTGAAGAAGTTGATGATCAATCCAGTGTTTCTGCCATGGAGCTGTACAGCTTTGGAAGTGGTGTGTCCATGCCTGTACAGTGTGACTGTGCAGCATCACGGGGCTTCTGTCTCCGTCCACAACTTTCTGGCAAGGAGACCAAGGCCTTCAGAAAGAAACTGAATGTATCCTAGTGGGTTTATCTCTAAGGTTATGGGACAGAAAATATTCTAAAGAAGGGTGCAATCCATCATTTGCTAAAACAGGGAATGTGTCTTAGGAATGTGGTTCTCCAGGCAGGAACTGACCATGGTGGAGAGTGTTTTACAACGTAAAAACAGGTATTTAATGGGCTGTGATGGGAAAACGCAGCTTTCCAAATTCTTCCTTGAAAAAATGAGGGAGGGGTGCTTCCAAACCAGGTCAGCATTCATTTCCACACTAAGTATGGCTTGTGATATTGGTGTCATACCATGCTTCAGCTTCATTTGTCCTCTGGGGTGGTTGTGGGGTCTAGATGGGTCTAAATGGGTCTAGGTAGGGTCTAGCAGTGGGACCTGGAGTAGTGAGTGGTTCAGTGGTTCTGTCTGCTGGTGACAAATTACCGCTTGTCAGGACTCTGCTCAGACTGAGCCTCCCCGCTCCTGGAGCACACAGGCTTGACCTGTCTCAGGCTTCAGAAGAGGTTGATACTTGAGGTAATGGCCACACACTTGTGTTGAAAAATCCAAGAACCTAATCCCTGATTTTCTGAAGATCATATGAAGATTTGCTTTTATGGCTGAGATGCTGAGGCTGGTTGATGATTTTGATGTGTTTGTATGTGCCTGTGCAAAACAGGTTTCTGAGACTGAGAATTTACCAGCTGCTTACCTGTTCTTCAAAGCCACCTAGACTGAGGCAGGTGATGGATTGCCTGTGCATATTTAAGCCAAGTCAGTGTGTTATCAGTTTTTCTTTCAATAAAAGTTCTTATTCCAACTGTTTCATAGGCTCTGAAGCAAGTCACCACTAACATGAAAAATCCGTATTTAAAGTGACTTTTTTATAACATTTAAATACTTTGAAGGACTCTCATTTATTTTGTAAGTGAATCTTAAAAAATACGGCATTCAGTATATCGTTGCTGAGGATTCAGAGACATATGGAAGAGACATTTCTGAAAACATGAACACAGATAACTTGTTTTAAAGTGTCCAGCCTGATGAGCCAGGCATGACACACCGTGTGCTGTAGCTGTAAGGTGTTGTGTGCCTCATGATTGGTGCTAATATGCATATGCAGCAAATCTGGCATTTCGCAGGAGCTTTGGGCAATGTGTGAACACTAGCAATTCCCTGTATGTTTGTCTAGAAAGCGTATGGCTAAAGCTAGACCTTGCTCTCACTTCTCGATACTCCTCCTCCTCCTTATCATTTGAATGTCGCATAAGAGGAGGGCTACTGTGAAGCCTGAGAAAGGTGGCAGATGGAGAAAGCCGTCTACTTGACTGGTCCTCCTGAGTTGCAGCCTGAGCACTTGCATTTTAAATCTTTCTGTGACACGGTAGAAGAATACATTTCTGTTATTTGATTATGCGCAAAAATGGAACCTGGTGTCCTGGACTTAACTAAAGTGCTATTTTTAACATGTGTTTCAGTACCTGTCTTCAGTAACTGGAATTAAATTTTAAACTGAAACTATTAGCCTTATTTTACATAGGTGGCTGTGCATTTTGTGACTTAATAATATTCAAACCTCTAAATATACTTATATATCATTTAAATATAATTTTATAAACGTTCTTCTGTATCCAGTGACTGACGTTTGGGTCATTGTTGCTAACACTAAATTACTGTCAGAATGGGGAAGACCCTTTTTTCCAAGTCATTGTTAGGCTTACAGTTTTGCTCCAAATTTTGTTGTATCAACAAAATTTCCTGTAGCTGAATTTCTTTTTTTCTAAGATGCAGATGAGTCGGAGCAAAATGTAACCAGAGACTATTAAAAATATCTTTCTCATTGTCACCTGCAATATTACCATAATTGGAACTAAGGAGCCTGCAGTTGCACAATATTTATGTTGCAATCCAAACTGACACAGCCTGGAATGCCTCGGTAGCAAAACAAGACACAGACCCAGGCCTCACAGTGCATGCTTGGGAGGGAGTGAGCTGCTCCTCTTGGATGCCTCCTCCAGTGAGGACGTGCTGGAGGTCCCCCTGCTTTGCTCTGGGCTGGGGGGGCTGAGGTGGGGAGGTAAGTGCCTGCAGCTTGGCTGTGGAGGGCAGTGGATGGTGGTGGATGATGGTGGGTGTGAGTGACCCTCCGGGTCAGGCTGCAGGGATGGCTGCTTTAATAACCTGGGGAGCTCTAGTAAGACATAGCTCCTTCTTTGAGGTCTACTGATTTTTTCTCATTCCTTTTCACTCCTGACACTTTGGGGGCCTCTTCCTCTGGAGGTGTTTGGAAAAAACACTTCTAATGCATTTACTTTCCTTTGGTGCTTGGAAATAGTGAGTTGTTGTCCAGTGTCACCTTTCCTACACAGATCACTGTAGGCACAGTGAAACCAATGTTCATCTCTGCTGCACCTCTGGTAGGCTCCTCAACAGCTGATGAAGTTGATCTATTAGTCCTGGCCTTCTCTGGCAAGCACAGTACGGTATATTTGCCTGGGACTGACACACTTAGATCTATGGCCACAAGATACCTGGTCAACTCTTCGAGCCTTTACCTTTAGCATTAGCTTTAACCCCTCAGGGCTCAGCTGCTTGCAGCATTTAAAGCATAGCAAGAGGTTTTATAGCAGAGATTTGACTCAGCAAGACTTGTGCTACCTCTCACTGAAGATATAAAATACAATTTGTAGCTTATAATTGCTGCCTAATATGATCTTGGACCCTTACTTAAAATCCATTTAACTGATACTGTGCTTTCTTTATAAGGTTATTATTGGGAGCTAACCTTTCCTTGTGTTGTGGTTAAATGTACAATGTAATAAGGGTGTTTTTTAATGTGTTTAAGAGTTAGAAGATGTGTTAGAGGTAACCTTTATGCAGAGAGTTTTATATAGTTGTAGTAAGGACAGCAATATTAAAATCCTGAACATTAGTACCATCTGAATATAATTTGTTCTCATTCTGTTTTGTGTGTGCCTGCTAGTGGAAGATGATACAGCATATTGAAGAAATCTATACTGTTTTCCAGTATCTTTTTTATAGGTAATTATTTAACCTAGTGCAAATTACTGTCTCCAGAATTTTTTTTAAAAAAAATTTAGATGTATACAAAAATGCAAAAAGTGTATTGGATATAACAGGTAAATAACAATTATTTCTTTATTTAGATTTCAGGGAGAGAAAACTAAACCCATGATCTTAGGCACAAAACTGAAAGCCTCCCAGAAATCTTTCCTTCCTTAACTTCTGATATACAGGCGTGGGCCATGTCTGTTGGATGTTTTCTTATAACAGAATTAAAGATTTATTTTCCTCAGTGACAAATGTTGATACTTTTGCTCTGTGGGTATTAGTTTGTCTTCCTTCGATTGCCTAATAGAAATGCAGGTTTGCTTAAAGTTGTAAGTTAAAATGAAGCATTTTTTTTTTTCCCCCCTAACCAGATACTTAAATATGTATGTAGGATTTGGTATACATGGAAAGAATTTCAGAACATGCCTCTCTGTACTCTTCTTGCAACTGCTCTAAATGGTAGTGAAGGAAATGTAGTTTTGTACCAGAAAAAGGGTCAGGAAAAAAAAACAAACAACCCAGAAAGATGAGCATTATAAGTGTGGACAGCCTTTGTTTGCGTTTGTGTTTTCTTTCCGCTGTTAGTGTAGAAAGCTCTTTTCCCACTCTTCAGAGCCTTTTTTAATTTTTTTTTTTTTAAGTTTTTTTAGTTTATTTTTCCTTTTCCCCCACTTGTTAATTTTTCTTCCCTATTTCCTCAAGGGGGCATTGTGGATTGAAGAGGAAGAATGGTTTCAGACATGTCAGGCCTATAGCTGAAAAACACTTGTTTTTCTTAAGTTCATTAAACTGCTGTCAGGGTGAACACATCCATATGGACGTGGGCAAGAATGGCTGTAAGAGAAACAAACATTATTTTTAATCTTAAGTAGGTGGGGAAGGGGGCAGCACTCATGGCTTATGGGGTTGAAATTAACTGCTTTTAACATTGTGAAGAATGATGATGATATAGACAAAGTGCCTTCCTAAAATTTATAAGTATAATTCTTGGCTCAGATGTATACTTGCAGAACTTTATGGTAGAGTTACTTAATCTCAGAACGGTAAAGATAAATTCATTAATGGTTATGAGATGTTGTTATAATTAAATAGAGAATGCCTGTAAATTGCTTTTTGGAGCTCAATGACTGCAAACTCTGGTCTTCTAATTTAATCCATCCACTGCTTTCCATTCACTTGCTGAAAGGCTTTCTAGAAAGACTGAGAAATTAGCCCTACTCCAGGCCCAGTAACTGCAAGAACTAAGTTGGTTTCTCTTAAGGGAGAGCCTAGGATGAAGACTAGAAGTGTTTCCCCAAGAAATTTAAGATTGGATGTAAAAAGTAAAGCAGAAACAGGTTTTTTACATTGTGATTGTGTCCAGAGAATAGTGTGTTTCTCACTAACTGTCTGAATTTTGCGCTGGTTTGTGGTAGCTCTGATGCTTATACAAAAGAAAAATTAAGATGTTTATGACCCAGTGAAAGAGATACTGACCAAATGAGAAAAACTAGCTAAGTCAGTTTCTTTCACTGGTGTTGCAGTATTTCTCACATCTGGCTTTTTGGTTGTTCTAAACGAATGTTATCATTCTCTCAGCAGACAGTCCATTTTTCTTGTGAATTATTTAAATAAAGGAAGAAATTATTTCATGGAGAAATTAGATACCTCTGAAATTAGCCTTTTGCACAAAGGGTAGTTTAACTGCAGGAGGCAAAAGTTCACTTTGTGTTTTTAACTTGAGCTCTTAAGAATAGAGGTGTATGAGAAAATACATTCTTTAGGAAAGTGTCAGTGTTTTGCCTTGATAGGTTTTCCTTGTGCAAGGTATTCTTTATAATTTTTCTGTTAACTTGCTTAACACTGTGTTGAGGTATAACTGTAGTGTAACCCTTCCAGCTCTAAAAGGGACTTGGATTCATAAAGTCATTTAGTTGGAAAAGACCTACCAGATCATTGAGTCAGACTTTGATCATCACCCTCTCAGCTAGATCAGAGCACTAATTGCCATGTTCAGTTTTTTCCTGAACACCTTCAGGAATGCTCGCTCTACCACCTTCCTGAGCCATTGTTCCAATGCTTAAAAACCCTTTCCGTGAAAAAAACCTCTTTCTGATGTCCAACCTGAACCTTCCCTGGTGCAGCTTGAGGTCATTTCAAGGTAAAAGTGCCATGGATATCCAGCTAAAAATAAGAGATAATGGAAAAAGTATTGATTATGTTGATTTTGGGGGAAAAAAAAAAAATTCTTGTTGAGTTAACCCCCAAATCTTTTGTTTGCTTCAATTATAGAAGTAATGGGAATAGTTTCCTTAAAAGCCTGCAGGAAGAGATCTGTCGTTTTAATTATTTCCTACAGTGTTTCGATAGGCTTAATATGGATGTGATATTTGGAAGGTGAAACCCTATTATTGCTCAAGCAGATTAACTGCATTTCATTGCTCCAAAACCTTCTGCGCATTTTGAGTAAAAAGGTTTTGGTTTGAACTGCTCAGTTTGTCGTAGAAAATTTGAGGGGAAGGTGAATTAGCTACTGCTCATGTGTTCATAATTCATTCTGGAATTTTCCAATGCATGAAAACAATTTTTTTAAAGTTAAATTTACTTTACATATGTGTACGTCTAGTAATAAGAACTGTGTAAAACAGCTAATAATTGTACCCAAACTGCTTCCAGTTCAACCATGTATTTCCCACAAAACATGTTTTGCATAAATGAAGATTGTGCTTCTTGATTTTACTTGGCAGATCTGAAGTACTTGTGGTAAAAACTGTTCTAGCAAACTACACAAAGCTAAACTCTGTAAAAGAAACCCCAACTGTTAGCCATTCTGCAAATCATTGTGATATACGTTGTACTTGTGACTTGATCAGTTTGATTATTGCAATATAACTTCAAAGGCATTGTGTCTTCTGTAGCTGTAAACTCCACTGAAGGCCTGCATTTTTGTTCTTGCTGAAAGTTAAAAAAAATTCTAGCAACGTGAAAATATATATAGTGAGTGGCTGCATAAGCTGTATTTTTTCTGTCTTTGGGTGGCAATTTAAACAGTTTGAAGTCTCTTAAAATTCAGTATACTTGAAATAAAAAGCCTTTTCTGTGATTGTTTGCAAAGTTTTAATTTGTTTTAAACCACGTTGTTGATCTAGAGCTTTTGCTCATTTAAGGTTGATTAATTGCTTTTGCCACTTTTGTTTGCAGTTCAGTATAATCTCATGCAGACTATTGTATTTTTTTAAAAAATTTTAATCTTCTGTTGATGGTTATATGTGTGGATGGGATGTTAAATTTGACCACTAATAACTTAAGGATTTAAATAAACAAATAAATAAGATTGAAAACAATAACAAAAGACTGCAAACTGGAACAAATGCTTGGCATTGGAAATTTATTTTATGAAACATAATTTCTGCACCTGCTGTAGACCCCATTGTGGAAGCTCTTGTTTTCTTATGTTGTTTTTATTTTTATTTAGAAAAAGGTTATCGTGTTTTCATTCAAGTACCTTTATTTAAAGCATTCAATAGAAACAAGAATAATAAGCCTATGTCTCACTTCGAATGTTTTTTAAATGTGTATGCCTTTGTGGTAATTACTATTCATTAAGGCTCAGTACTCTTTCTTTAAAGGATAACTCTGTTATCTTACCTCTGAAATGGATGGGTGAACACTGACTGAAGTCACTTCATGCGAAATGTAAAATAGATTTCTGATGTGGAGTTGGAGTTGAGTTCTGTGGCCCATCTGCATTGCTGCAGTGCCTCTCAGAGAGCACAGACCCCAGCGAGTGCTTGGGTAAGTCACGCTGATGCAGTGTGACCCACACACACCACAGAGGATTCATCTCTTACTGATAACTGACATGGAGAACTTGACCCAAGTAGGAGCCTCTGGTTTCTACTTACGGTGCAGAACCCAGGCCATGGCTGATGATGCACAGGAAGGTGCTGTAACCATTCCTCTTTGGAAGTGCCTGACTATGTGCTGCTCTTAGAAACTCAGAATCCTGGTACCCTGCGTTTCACTGCTGTCTCACAAATATTTGTGGTTGACAAAAAAGCTGAATTGTCACTGTATAATGAATAACACATAATCCACCTCCTGGTGTTTGCAGTATACTAATTTTCACATACTTAGATACATAATGGGCAGACAGAAGAGTTCAGAAATCTTAAGACAGGCCAGTTGGAAAATATGTTCAAA
The DNA here is from genome assembly GCF_030490865.1 of Poecile atricapillus. Taxonomy (NCBI): domain Eukaryota; kingdom Metazoa; phylum Chordata; class Aves; order Passeriformes; family Paridae; genus Poecile; species Poecile atricapillus. The sequence continues at coordinate 50,396,856 of NC_081289.1, forward strand.
TTAAAAAAAACAAAACCCTGACAACAAGAGAGACAGGAAGAAAGAAATATAATTCTTCTGATATTAAAAGTATGAAGAAGAAGAGAGGAGAACATCTGTTTTCCATTTTTTAAGGAGACTTTTTATAATGGTTTTTGAACTTCTGAGATTATGATGCTTTTTCTTTGTTACAGAGCTGTCAGAAAATACAAAGGTTATATCTGTGCAGACAGCTTAACTTGCTTCTAGCTCTCCAAAGTACTTTAACTCATTTCATATTCAGCTGTTAAAAGTGTACAGGTCTTGGAAAAATTAGAGCATTATAGCTGTAGCCGTAGCCTCCTGGACAGCCAGGCCAGAGCTTTTGGACAAGAGCTGTGGCAAGGCATGTGATGCCCTGCACAGTGGCAGTGGCTTGTCAGAGCTGAGATGTTAAGCAGGTGTGCCCTGTAATCGGGCTGTGAGACACTTCTGGAAGCCAGAATATGGGTCAAGGAAACCTTCCTCTGCCATAATCCTTTCTAATCTTTGCTCTTGGAAGTTTTTGAGAGCAATTCTAATGCTAAGGAGTGCAGCTAAAATTTTTCTGTTTGCTTTTTCTTGCTTGTACTTTTTCAAGTTTTCTTTCCTCTCGTGTTTATTTAAAGAGAATCCTAATAACGGAGGGGATGCTTTTAGAAACACAGTATTTCATCAGCAAATGAGGGTTCTAACAATTCCACCTAACTAGAGGAATGCTGCAGAGGGAAGAAGCTGCATAAGATACAGTGAAAGTACAAGAAATCATCCCATTTTTACCAAAATCATTGTACAATGGAAAGTGCCTCTTGTCAGCTGAAATGTCAGATGTATCAGGGAAAAGTTAAAGTGGAACCTGATTTCTGTAAGGCGAAAGATTCAAGTAATTTGCTTAGAGATGCAGTAGAAAATCAATCTTATGCTTGAAAGAGGAAATGGTAGCCTTCAAGTCTCATATCATGTTTTGTAGCTGATTGTCTGTTTTTATTATCTCCCCCTGCTTTTCTTTCGGTACTTACTAATGCCCTTTGGTTAACTCCATTATACCTTTGAAAAACTTCTTGCAGAGCTCAGCTACTTTGGCTTGTTTGCTGGGTAAGCCTCACTGATATTATTATAATTAATAGGATGTGTAAAAACTTCCCAAAGCCAGTGTTACAGAATCAGGCTATTAAAACTCGGTACCCCATATGTTCTGCAGTGTGCAGGATTTCCATCCTCTGCAGCTGGGGCTCATCAGAGAAGAGGCTGGAACTGCATTGATCTTGCATGCTGTGGGGGAAGTTGGTGTGGTAGGAACACAACTCAGCTTGTAAAAGAGTAAGAGGGATGGGAAATAAAGTCAGTTTACAATTTGGAGTTGTGCCTCTAATTTTTTTTTAATTATTTTTTTATTTTTATGCCATGGGGATGAAAAATGTTGAGAGAGGAATGGACTGTTTTGAGATACTGAAAATCTTTGAAGATCTGATTCATAAGTGAAACTCTTTTTCACATGTTACATGATAACAGTTTCCTTGGTTTGGCTCTTATTTTTTGTTAGATAGTACTGCTTTATTTCCTCCAAAAATTTTGATTTTAGCTTTTTTTTTAAATATGAAAAATTAATAAGGAATAATAAGAGCTAAAGTTAGCCTGATATTTTTATATATTTTTTATTTTTTAATGACTGGCATGAATCATGAATATTTGTAACTTGCTAGTTCTGTGAAGGGAAATTATAAAGCTGATCAAAAATTTTACAAGACTGAGAGGAAATATGCCAGCTGACAAAACAACTGCATGATTAAGAAGACAAGAAATTATACTGGTTAATTGGAATTTTATATGGGACCTTATAAAAAAATATTTAAGTACAAGGCAATACAGCGGCATACTGCTAGAGAGACATTGTTGCTGGTTTTGCTTTCAGTAGCAGGATCTGCATCAAGACTGGAAAGTTTTGCCTCTAATAAAGGCATATGTATTTATTCTGGCTAATTGGGTGAATATAAACTTTATATATTAAAAGTGGGAATTTATACCCTTGGACATATAAAAATAATTGAAATAGGAATAACAAAGCTAGATATCTTCCTAAGTTCCTTCCTTTGTTTATCTTCGTTGATGTCAAATATTTTTGATACATTCTTTAAAAGCTATATGGAAAAGAGATGATATGGAGAGAAGATACTTGGAAGCAGAGTATTGTCGATCCACCTTGTGAGGGCATAACGAAGCCCACTGGGAGAAGGGTTGTTTTTAACACTGAGAGTAGTTGTTTGCAAGGGGACATTATCAAGGACTTCAAAGTAGATTTCACTGGTATAGATTGCACTGTAAGGACTTTTCTAACACACACTGAAATTTGCTGAAGGAATTATACTGGCAGTACCTTACAACCAGGAAACGTATCAGTGTTGGTTTGATGGCTCCTTTTTTTTTTTTTTTTTTTTAAAGAAGCAGGATAGTGGTTAGTGTGCTTACTGTCATATCAATACTCATTAACTGCCTGTCCTTTGAGAGTGTTTTAGAGATCTGGATATGAACTGGAAGGGCCACCACTGGGTGCTGTGCAAACAGAGAACTACTGAATCCCAGCCCAGAAGTAGGACAATTTACACGTGGGTAAAGACAATGTTTGGAAACAGGCAAGGGAAGACAGAAAAACAAGGAGATATCATAGCACATCAGCAAATAATTGGTTTAAAAATTTTCCATAGGTCTCCTGCCAAAGCAGTTTGAGAGAGGTTAATCAGCTAGTCTTGTGAATGTTCATAGCAGTGTGAAGCGTCAGCCTGGATAAAAAGCTTGAAGACACTTAATTGAAAAAATAACACATAGATGATGGAAGCTGGCAGCCTGGACGTAAAGGAGAAGGGAGTTTACCTCTAGATACGGAATGAGAGATGATAGGAAGGCTTTGACGTGGAAGATAAGTGATTAATGTATAATGGGATACTAGATTTATGTCAGTGGAATGAGATTACATTTGTCAAGATTAGAACAAAAGATAAGAGCAAGATTTGAAATAAGAGCCATGGGAGTATAGCACCTGTACACTTTGAGAGAAGAGGTGTACTTTAAAGGTAGTATTTGCAAAGATCCTACAATATTTGCATGTAAATCTTTTGGAAATATTTGAATCTATAGGACCTAGATGCCTGTATCCAAAGACTGAGATATGATATCCCAAGTGGCCTAAATGAATGGTAATATTGCTGAAGGAAGGGGCAAGAGGGATGCTTATTAAAGGAGATACACACTTCCTTCTAACTGTACAAAATTGTGATGCAGCTCAGAGCAGCAGTGTGCTGTTAGTGGTAAGGGGAGAATCACCTCCCCCAGGTGAGTGGTAATCTGCAGGGGTCCAGAATTTTTTTTAGGTCCTCCTTTACCATTTTTCGTGTGAAAGAAGACGTTTCATAAATTTATTCAGATATTATTGTTCTTTGCTTTTTCTGTATCAATCTTCAGTGGCAGCATTTGCAGCTGATGGTTACACTAAAAGCATGTCACTCTGTTGTTGATGAAGTATCACAGAAAATATGTATTAATACACCAGTAACATGCTGAAGTGATTAGGTTTTCAGAGCCAAAAATGACTTGACTGCATTGCTTCCTAGTGGTGAAATCATGAATTATCAGCCTGAATAATATTATTCAGGTTGAATGCCAGTAGAATTTCTGCCATGGACATGATTTTAAATATATAGATAAGTTTCCACCTGTTGAGAAAAATGGTTTGAAAATTCTTAGGCAAATCATCTCTCTTCATGTATTTATGGTCAAAGTGTTTAATTTGCTTGTTTATAGAAGGATGGAGAAGACAGTCTTGCTCTATAGTTCCTATTGTTTACCTCCACCCTCATCTTTCTATGGACATCCTGGAACAGGGCTCTCATGTTGTGGATATCTTTAATTTCAAGTGAACAGTGGTGGAGTAGTACACTGTGAAGTAGGTCCAAGATGCTGTGAGGTTTGGTTTTTTCTGGGTTGTTGTTTGGGTTTTTTTGTTTGATTTTGGTTTGGTTTTTTTGTTTTTGTCGAGACTTTAGAATAGAGCAAATACTTTACTGAAGCTTGAAAGTGATTCAATATCTTTTTACTTTGGTCAGGCCTGTTGTATATTTACTAAAATTGTTGTCAGTTTCATTTTCTTTTTAAGAATTTCTATTTGGTGTGTTTTCATCTGAACTTTGTTAGAGGAATCTGAAAAGTTGGATCTTTTTTCCTTTTACTTGCAGGCTTGTGACTCCACGTGCCCTGGGAGCCCTCCTGAGATCGCTAGGTACCGTGCTTGGTGATCCCTGGCAGAGGGCTCCTGCTCACCCCAGCAAGAGCATTGCTGTGCCCGCTCAGTCACTGAGGACTGCTTGATTACCTCCCTGCTGCCCATTGCCCCTTTTTCAAGTTCTGAAAAGTATTCAGCAGATTTATCACTGCTTTTTAAGAAGGTCTTCATGAGCATGACCTGAGGTTTTACAGGAAATCTTGAAATAAAAGTAATAATATTGTTATACATTCTCTCACATTCAGCCACACATGCTATCACAAAAGTAGCCTTGAAGCTGTTTTAGTTTTACAGCAAAGAGTGTTTCTTTTCATATCAGGTAATCCAAGCTGCTGAGTTTTTTTCCCCCTCGGCTTTGAAAAAATGCCTTTATATTAATAATCCTGGATTTTGTGCTGAAAGTTGATTGCTCTGGTTGATGATTGGTATTCCATAACACCAAATAAAAGCAAAACAAAATTTTCTCTTTTTCCTATTCCGATCTGAAATCTATCTATGTGTATTTTTAGAGTTCACCATTAGTGGAAGTATAATCTCTGTGCCTGCTTTTATTCTTGGCCACTGGGAGTTTTGCTACCAGCAATAAAAGACAACCTCCATGTTGTACTGCACAGTATAGATATTGTAAATTTTGGTCTTGCTTTCCATTGATCTGGTTTGCCATATGGGAATCATATTCAGCTGATCTTTATTTCCTGAGTCAGAAATTCTGTTTTACCCATCTTTGGGGCTTTCAGCATTTGATTCTCAGTGGGCTGTCAGGTATTGCACATGAAAGGAAAGGTTCAAAGGCATATAAAGAAGGTTCAGGTCTGAAATGTTTACTTAACACTGTCTCTTTTTTTTTTTTTTTTTTTTTTTTTTTTTTCATTTTACAAACATTTGCCAGACTGGAGGATCAGCATGAAACCTTAATAAATTTTAGACATTTTATTCTCTATTATGAACATTTTACACATACATAATTTTGGTGTAGTCTGGAACACATCAACTGTAAACTTGCTAGTGTGGGTTTGCCAGCGACAGTATTAAAAGCATTGCAATTTTTTTTTTAAGTTTATAAATTATTTTTCTTGGAGGTTTATTTCCTTTCATTTCTGTTTTTGTTTCTGTAGGTGCCTCTAACAGACTGCCATTGTGCTACAAAGAAATTTTAAAATGAATTCACTATACAGATTTTAATTAAGATGATGAGTAAAATTTTAAAAATAAAGTTACCATCCTCTCTCCTTGCAATGTCATTCTACTGAGAGAAAGGAATTTGATGAAAAGTGAGAATGAGCTTGTTGTTGCTCACCTGTGAAGGTGCTGCTGCCAAGGGGGTAAACAGTCATAATCTTAACAGCTTTTGTGCCTTAATTATTTAATCTCTTGGGAAGCAAATGCTTAAAATTTGAGGGATTTCAATCACTTGGGGGCAGTGGTATAGAGGCTCTAGATTCCATTACTGTAGTTTGACTCTTTCTTATTTGATTTAAAGTGTATTTAAGACAGCATACTGCAGTGTCTTCCAGCACTTCCATCTCCAGTATATCTCATTTTCTTTTTGTGTTTTTTTAATAAAGCAAGGAAAGAATAAAGGATCTTAATACCCATTTCTGAGATTCATTCTTTCTTCTTCTTGCCCCTTTCTTCTTCATTGCCAAGAGGATGTAGAGCCCTGGAATTGGCTCAAAGGGATCATATTTTGTTTGGAAAGGGTGTGTCTTAGGTGTCCCTAGGGATGAATTTTGCTGTTGAGGATGTGGAAACAGATGAGAAAAAGTCAATCAAAGGCTGAAAGAAAGGTGGGGCTTCCCTCGTAGCTCCTTCCCATTTCATTTCCATTGACAGCAAGAATAAAGCTGTCAGAGAACTGTGCTCTCTCACAGTCACAGACTCTTCATTTTGCTCTTCTGGATTTACATGGCCTCTTCATCGTGAGGTTATGCTGTAGGTTTAGCTCACTGCTTAGTGTTCAGTCACATCTGCTTCCTTTTCTCACTTACTGCTTTCTTCAGCTGAAATAGAGAATGGGAATGTGGCCTCATGGACAGCTTCCTTCAAGTCCACAGGTTACCAAAATCCTCAGTGGGACTTCTTTTCTGCAGTCTGCCATTTTTGGTATTAGTTTATGTGACACTGGAAAATTGTGCTCTCAGCCTCCTTGTTCAGCTTTCCTCACTTCAGCGATCGAGGATGGTGGTGGCTCCTTGGCTGTCCTGGCTTTCCCCTCACACTGACTAAGGCTGTGAGACATTTTCCAGTCCTGCCCTTGCCAGGCTTTGTCTGTTACACTAGTCTTGTTTTGAACTGGGAGGAAAACCTCAAGGTAAACCATGACCTTATGGCTCCTGTGGCTGGAGTGTTGGAAGGACAAGATGGGCAGAGGGGACAAGGAGGGGACATCCCTCTGTATGCCAGTCACCAACTGGAGTGCTGGAGCTCTTCCTGGAGATGGAGGAGGAGGCAACAGTGAGTTTATGGCTGAGGATTAAGGTGAGGGCAGGGACAGGTGACAAAGTGGTGATCTGCTACAGTCTGCCTGACTGGTTAGACCAACTGGATGAGGCCATTTATAGATACAAAGAAATAAAAAAATATATCTTTATGAAGAAATAGATGGATCCTCATGGGAGACTTGAATAATAACCTCACAATAACTATGGGAGGGACAACACAGGGGTGCATAAGCAATCCAAGTGGTTCCTGAAGTGATTAATGCACTTCCTTTTCCACGTGATAAATAATTTACTGATGGTGAGAGGTGCTGTGCTGGACCTTGTTCTCACTGACTAGGAGGGACTGGTGGGCAGTTTTGGCTGCAGTGACCATGGAATGGTGGAGTTCAAGATCTTTAGGGCAGAGGAGAGCACACAACATCCTTGCTGCCCTGGACTTCAGGAGTGCTGACTTTGGCCCCTTCAGAGATCTGCTTGGTAGAGTACCATGGGATAAAGCCCTGGAGGGGAGAGGGGCCCAAGAAAGCTGGCTATTATTAAAGGATCATCTCCTCCAAGCATTGTGATATTGTGATTTCCCTCCATATGTTCATGGTGGGACATCCTTCCTAGGTCCAGAGGGAGCTAAAAATATGTGGCATTTGTTTCATCTCTTCTCAATGGGCTTCTGCTAAGAAAACTACATGACAAGGTATCTCTGGTATCTCACTGCTGAAGCAGAGGTAAAAACAATTCTAGATTTTATTACCTTCTATCAAACACTCCTGAGACAACACTAGAGAATACTGAAGTATTACTTGGAATAATGATAAATTGTCATAAATATCATTGTGAAGTACTGTGTACAGCTGTTACACACCTATTCAATGGATGCATTAAAAACTCCCCAAAGTGTCCTTTTAGGGGGAATTATGTGTATTTAAGATTTTCTGTAAATTAGGACACCAGACCACCTTGTCAGCTGGTGATGTAATTTTCAGTATCCACATCTTTTGCAAGCTATACATTCAGCACAACCTGTGTGGCACAACTGTCTCTGAGGATGGAGCAGCTGAAAATGCTGAAGTAGGCAGGACAGGCAGCTTTATCTTTGTCATCTTCTCACAAGACTTTAGAAGAAGTTTGGTATCTTGGTGTTTATTTTCGAAGTTTTTGGCCTGGTTCCCCATCAGTGTGGGCTTCTCTATTGGGCTTCTCCAGGAAAAGGGAGCTCCCTGTGAAGGAAAGGGTGAAGATTCGCTCTGCAGAGCAGCGATCTTGTTCAGGGGCCTGTTTATGTCTTGAAGAAAGGAGAAATGAAGACCAACATGGATTTTGTATTTTACTTTAATACAAATTCTTTCTAAATTATATTTTTTTTTAATTTGAGTACATCAGAGCTTATTTGTATGTTTATTATCAGAACAAACCAACTTTCCAGCAGCCCCTAGGACAAAGTAGCTCATGGAAGTAGAAGAGAAAAGGGATTTAACAAAACAGGACACTTCATCTGCATATTTCTCCCTTCTGGGAAGAAGACCTGAAGACAAACATGTTACAGTGGCAGAACTGGGCACATTCTTATTCTTCAGTAATGACCACGATAATCCTGCAGAATAGTGTGTCATGTTAAAGAAACTGCTGTCTTTCAGTAATTTTCACAGAAATAAGGTTTGTATAGTTCAGAAACACATTATTAATTAACAGGAAGTAGCATCTTGGAAGCTAAATTATGTAGTAGGAGCTGAAGTATAGCTAGGTAATGAAAGCAGTATGAAATAAAATAATCTCTACATGGTGGATAGGAGCCTACTTGACAAAAATATTGATGGTATTTTTTGGATTGCTCCAGATCTTAAGTTTCATTTTGAATCCATATATTCTTCTTGGGATAATAATTGTAATCTTGAGAATGTAAACTTGCTACTCTGATATTTTCCTGATTCTCATGGTAATCTGAAACACCAACTCTATCCTTATTCCATTTTCTTTATTAATCTTTTTTTAAGGTACTCATTCTAAACCTAATAATGGTCTTTAAAATTCAGTGTTAAAAATTTCATTAATGATAACTTTTCAAGCTGGGAAGGGGAGAGTGATGATTGTCAGGAACATCAGCAAGAAGAAAAGTGGAGATTGAATAAATGCAAGATGGGCAAATGGGAAAAGAAAAAACAGAGTTAAGAGGCATAAATATGGTAATTGTAAAGATGAATGTATTTTTACTTTGATATTAGACCTAACAAGCAGATAGTGGAAAATTATTCAAAATACAGTTATTTTATTACGGATCATTTTCCCTTCCATACCTTCATTCAAAACATATCACTCATGTGAATGAAAAGAAGTTGATGGCAGGTTATGGGCAATTGATTGCATTCCTGTGCTTGCATGCCACAGTCAGCAGGCAGGAATTTGACAATGTCTTTAAAGTAAGTGTGATGTACCCCACTTGATTTCATCCCTCTGCTGCCTGTCTGTGTTTAGCTCACACTCCCATGGCTGAATCCTCATTCTGTCCTTGTGCCTCCTGCACTTACTCCAGTGCAATGACTGGTTCCAGTCCCTCTTCCAAAGCCCTGACCTATGTTCAGCTTCTCAGTGTTACTGGCTGTCAGCTGAGTTGAGTAAACTTCTGCTAATGAAAACAGATAAAAAGTCACTGGAATTTATTAAAGCTTTTGCATTAACTTAAATCACGCACTGGGAATGAATGTAGTATTAAAAAAACCAAAATCGGATTATAATGAAAGGAACCTGCAGATTTTAGTTAGTAACTTGCATGCATCTCTAGATTTTGTTTAATTCTAATAAAATAAAAGTGAATCCCCATTAGCTGTAATGAAATAAAATTAAGCTCTCCCTGACTTGTATTCATGTAGTCACTCAATGCTATTATTTGAAATCTCATTGGGCTCTGTTTGTCTGCAAGGACAACAGAATTGTCATTTATGCTGGAGGAACTCTGTTGGTAAGAAAATAGCCGGACTAGGTCTATTTTATCTGGGAAAAAGAAGTTGCCAATACATGGGATTCACTTGATGTGTGCTACAAAAGTTAACATGATGCTGCAGTTTTTTTTAAGAATGTGTTTTGAATCTGTATAATAAATACTTATATATGTATTGTAGTTCAGATATATACTGCTTTATTTGAAGATGTTTTATTTCATTAATATTTTCACGTGTCAGTATGTTAATACAGTTACATTAAACTGCCTTGTACAAGTTATGTTCTATCTGAATGATTAATTAATATTTTTGGCAGAGAGGTAATTCACTTTTGTTGTATTTCAACTTACAAAAAAGTCCATCTTATTTGGCTTTATTTTCCTTTATTATTTTTTTTTCTTTCTTTTCTAAATCCATTGGCTTTATTATGCCAGATCATTGCTAGCTCTACTTTCTACTGCATTTCATCATAATGCTCTTTGAGTATAAATAAACTCTGGTATGCTAAACCTAATAGCAATTAAACTGGAAGTGTTTGTGTTTCATCACTGTGAACTTAGCAGAAATGTTTCCATGACAACCTCCATGCTAGTTAAGGCAACCAGAGGTGATCAACAGTTTATATATTTTTTTTCTCTTGCAAGAATGGAATTTGTGTTGACAGTTCTGGCCTTTAATGGCACTTTTGTACTGTGTGAAAGTATTTGTTTACTAGATCATATGCTGTTAACTGTCAGGCCGAGATAGAGTGACTGCTTTTGATAAAAGGGCTGCATTACATCTCTGAGTCTGTGAAGCTCTTGTACTTTAATTACTCACATCAGTACAAAAGTATCCATTTGCTTCACTACACTTAAAAATTAGACTTATTAGTTCCAAAGCATTAATGGTGAGTTAATTTTTTCCTTTACATTTTTTGGAAAACAATAACCTAAAAGCTGCTTTGTTGTTTTAAATTTAAACTATTCCATTTACACTGATAAAAATCACATTCCATGGTACGGGGTGAATTGTAAGTGCTGTAATTACGGGCACTTTGAATTAGGATTTCTGGGCCCTGTTTTCATATGTAGCTGATGAAGGTTGTTATGCTGATGGCTGAGATATGCTAGCTATGTACTCTGTTGAGAAAAATACCATTTAGGTAGAAGTGTTTTGTCTCTCCCAAGTTTTAAAAAAAAGGCAGGCATGGCTAAGATGTGACAGAAATAACCTCTCTAAGTGTTACATAATAGTAGTACAGGTAGACTATTGTGTGTGGTACATGCATGAGATAGTTAGAAAGCTTTCAGAAGAAAACTTTATTTGGTGAGATATTTCTTTTTATGGCGCTCTATCTAGGCAGATCATTTGGAAGTGATGGATGAGTTATTATCTAATCTGATAATCAGTTAATAACTGCTACTACAGCAGGTGTCTTCACTACCAGCCAGAGGGTTCAGGGCAGTACCTGTACTGAGCTGAGCAACTTGCATTTGTTATGTGTCTGTTCATTGTCAGGCTGATGGAAAAGTGTCTTTTCGAATCTAGAAAGTGTGTGTAGCACAGGATCATTTGATTTTTATTAGTTGAAAAATGTGACTATTTTGAAGGTACTGCAGTATCTTCTCAAAGTCTGTTTCAAAACAAAGATTAAATGTTTTGTCATAATAAAGACCTTAGTTTTGTGAAGCATAATATTTAATAATGCTCATGTATATTCAAGTATGAGACAGGGTACTTGTTGCATGTCTTGCATATAAAGACATAATTTATATTCAGGACTTCTCTTTTGGAAATGTAATTTGTTTTAGTAATTGCTTGCAGAATGTTTATTGTTTCAAGTAGTGATACCATCACTTTTTAAAGCAATTGAGTCACTCTTCAGTAATCTGTTAAAACTAAGAGGAGTCACAATTGTTGAAGCTGTTTTGTGTGGGTTTGTATGTGGAGGATGCCATTCCTTTTTGCACAGTGTGTGTGTCTAGGCAGATGTTTGTTGACAGTCTGTGACACTAGCAAGGGAAACAGAAATGCTGAAGTTATATACCTAAATTTCCCAAGCTTTAAACTGTAGGCAGACAACTTCTCTCTACACTCGCAGTGTGATATGCTGCCTTTACCACAATACCTTCACCTCATCTTCGGGGGTTCGTTGTGCATTCCTTTGTGTAGGAAAGTTGGCATATTAAGGAGAAACTTAACAGAGAAGTAAGGGATGAAAAAAGCTACCTCCATGTGCATTCTTTCAAACTCTAACCTGTTATAGCTGGAGGCTGTAATGTTCCCTGGGTGCATAGGTATATGCATAATCCAAAAATCCTGTTTATATAATCCAAAAATCCTGTTTATAATATCCTTGCAGGTAAAACTGTGTGGATTACTAAAACGAGTATATTACAGTACTGGGAAGAAGTCTTTATTTCCTTGGTGGTCACTTGGTTGTGAAAGATTGTGTAGTACTTAAGCATATGATACAAATGAACACTGTGTGCTGGTTTTAACAAACAAGTTAAGTGTTTGTGAACAGTAGTTTGTAACCATGTTTGAGATAATACTCTGTATCTGTATTTATTGGGTTTTTTTTGTAACTATGATGTAAAGTAGACACTGCCTAATCTGAACAGTAACTCTGGTCACATGACACGAATATTGTGGATGAACTGGGATGGAAAAACACTAACACTTTTTTTCTTTCCCAGGAATAATTAATTCCTACTGGAACAGCAACAGAGATGAGCTGTGAGGGTGATCAGGAAATGGAAAGCTTATCTTGCAAGATGAGACTTAAGAAAGTGTGACATGTTTGGCTTAATGAAAAAAAGAGAGAGGATATGATATCTCTTTCATATTTATAAGTGTGTATGGAAAGACAGAGAAGGCATCATATAGGGAGCAGAACTGTTTAAGCTAAAGGACATTGTTAGAACAAGTACAAAACAAGTGTAAACTAGCTATGGATAAATCTGAGCTGGAAGAGAGAGCATTTAAGTAGTGCATGTGGGACTGGAGATTTCGAACAGGGTGTCTTATCAGCAAAACTGGCACGATACAATTGCCTTAGCAAAAGATTGCACATGGTCACTCACGTTGTTCTTTCTAATCCTGTGACCATCTTTTTGCCTAACTAAGTCTACAAACCCTCATGCTTGCTTGTTGCACAATACCGAGAAATCTTGTAGAAGGAATCTCAGAGAAGCCTTTTAAAATTATTTCGCTTGTTTCAGTTCCAACACCTATTTAATTCCTAGTTAGATTCCTCAGTCTTTTCAGGCAAAGTGTTTCTGTATTATTGACAATAGTATCCTGGGACTTTTAAAACTTTTTTTTCTTGTTTGTTTTATATGTATGGGAGTGCTACATTTAAAGTTTTTTTTTTGCTTCATCCTGCTGCAGCTAGTTGCAAGGTTTAACCAACCCAAGTAGCTGGCTTTCCCCCCTTTGGTATTTTGCATGCAACTGGGAAGATAAGGTTATTATTTCCATACTCCTCATAGTTTATTCTGTAACCTGAATCTGTACATTCATTTAGTTCATTCAGGCAATCATTTCCAGTCCCTTATTTTATAACTTCCTGGCAATTCTTTTTTATCCCACAAAGAGAAGAGAACTCTGAAGAGTGCTTAGTCCAGCTGCTCTTCTTATGCAAATTGGGGGGGGGGTTGTCCTGGATTTTCTCAGTTTGCATTTTGAATTTCTCGGAAGCATGGGTTCTTCAACATTGGTGGAGAGTCTACAACATCTGTGGGCAACTTACTCCATTGTTCAGACACCTAACACTAAAAATGTATTATTCTTTGTCTCGAGAAAGTAATTCTAAGAGACTGACAGATACACATACATCATCAGTATATAATTTCTCTCCCAGGATTTAAAAAAAAATGATTTCTAATACTTTCTCTAATCTGGAAATGATTTTAAGTATTTCCCTCCTCCGGAGTACCATACATCTGGAATAGAGGCTCCCTTATTGCCTCAATATTAAAAGGGGTTTTCTTTTGTATGAATGTTGTCACTCTCTTTAGATGGTTTCCAAGACTTTATGTCCCAGTACCTGTCAAATACAAAGGTGTAGCTACCTCCATGCAGAGTCCTAAAACTGCAGATTGTGGCACCATGTTGTAGCCACAAAGTGAATTCTTATTTGGGTACAAAGTACATCAGTGGCTCACTGTGAATTGTCTGTATTAATGCCATTTATTTAGGAATTGCTTGGAATCCTGTCTAAATTCACTAAACTTCAGATAATTGGAAAGACCCCCAGAAGCAATGTCTGCCTTGTTTCTTTATGTAGCAATGCTGGAGCCTTGCTTAGGTGAAGGACTGGTCACACCCACCTCAAACTTAATGGTTCTGCACTACTGCTAGGAATCCCTGACGGTGTGAATAATAGGGTTGTGATTTATTACCCGAAGAGCTGTTTGTTACTTGGGGTTTATTACTCAAAAGATGAAAAGCTGACTTTTACAGACTTTCCATATACATAGTCCATATATATGTTAGTTTCTCTGTTTCTCTGTTTTCCTCAGTCCTTCAAAATGCACATTTTAAGATTTTTAAAAACTGAAATGTACTAAACATGCTTGGCTGTGTGAGCTCATATGCCAAGTGAGAGGAATGATCTAAGCACACTCTCTACAAAAGTTATGGCAGTAAAAGCTTTTACTGGAGCGTGTCTACTCACAGGGCAAATCATATATTGTCTGAATACCCCCCAAAATCTTTTGGAGGAGCATTACAAAGGTTGGTTCAACTTTAGCAACTCTCACTGTGTTACTATATTTATTTTAGGTTTGTATCAGTGAAAACGCAAAATAAATTTCTAAAAAGTCTTCCAAGACAATATCAGTTTTGCCTTGTGGAGAACACTTAAGAATGCTGATTGGTAATCCTTTCATGATCATACCTTTTAAGGAGGTTTATATCCCCACCTCATGGTTTATTTTTTAATGCAAATGCAGTGCACTTGCATAAAAAAATGGGGCACTTTCCAGTGTCTGTTTACATCTTTGACCAAGATTTTACTTTCCTCTTATATTTTTACCTTGCCCCTTATACATTCCATATGAAAATTAGTTCTGTTATCAGAATTAATACTTTTGAAGTTAATTAGACCACTTTAGAAAACATCTGTCATACAAAACAGTATTCCACAGAGTTTTTTTTACTCAACAAAAGTTTTGTTATTCCAGGATTTCACAGATGCCAGCCACGGCTGATTAGTTAAAAATTCTTCTACAGGCACTGTAATGCTCAAACTCATACTGTTTAAGTAATTTTGGAGGTTATCCAAGAGTGTGAGCTTGCTCTTAAGAGGAACTTATGTGCAGTTGTAAATATAGTAGTATTTGACTGATTAAAACCTTCTCCACATTGTAGTTTTAGGAGGTGTACACACACATTTTTTTATTTCAATGTATCAATGAGTAGATGATAAATACAAATTTATTTGGTTTATAAGCCTATTTGCTCATATGCTTAATGTGGTGGCTGTGGTCACTCTATCAGGGATGTTAAATCCTTGCTTCCTAAATTGAGTAATAGATTCCTGACCCCTTGAAAGTCCTGAGTAACCCCATCTAATCTCACAGTTGAGCCTGCTATGAGCAGCGCTGGACTAGAGAACTCCTGATGTCCAAGACAGCTTCAGCTATTCTGTGATTTTGTGAGTGACTGAGTACTGTCTGAAGCTGCTTGACTTGCACTTGAGAACTCAAACAATGTTTTCAAGGCAGACAATGTAAGTACTTTCTTTATGTTCCTATTAGATATGTATGTCCTTATAACCTGCTAGTAAATGGTCTCCATCTTTTCTGAATGGAGATTTCATATTTCTTCTTTCTTTAATATCCTACACTGTGATTATGTTTCTGTGTTTTTCTCTAAAGCAAAAGTAAGCTGTGTGGCACAAGTGAGATACTGTCATTTTTTTCTGGTGATATTTTTATGATCCTCCTTGAAGAACTTGATAATTTAGTCAGTGGTGTAAATTATCTAAATTGTATGGGAGGCATGTGGGCTTAGTGAAGTCACTTTTCTATTGGTTTCTTTATTTCATTGCAGGGAAAAAAAAGCTGCAGTGTAAAAGAGTGTAGGGATGGTCTTGTAGCTGATACATCTTATAAATAATTTTACTGGGTTTGTGGGATTCCATATATTGATACTAATAATTTTGTCTGACATGAGATTATGATGCATCTTTTTAAAGGGGCAGAAGTTACCTGGAAAGTGAAGTCTGTAAAGCCAAAGAGGACCATTGTGATCTTCAACATAACAATATCTATAGAAGTTCTTGAATTAATTTCTGTTTGAAGTGCAGCATATCTTTTTGGGGAAAATAAATCAACATTGTTTTAAAACACTCGTGGTGATGGAGAGCCCATGACAGTCCTTGGGAACTTCCTCCACTTGATAATCTAAACTCTACAAATTATTTCTGGTCTAAACTTTTCTGACTTCAAATCGCTCATTAAAATTGTCCCTTGCTGTGTTGCCTGTAGAAAACGTGACAATGGATGTGCTGTGGATAGGAGGGCTCCTGCCTTTCCTGCTGACCCGTATTGTTTCCTTGTTTCCTCCTGCTCTCCCCCTGAATCCACCTGTTTTGTCTTCTGTCATGCATTTGGGTTTTCAACTTTCCCAGGCAGGGATTACCTACATGTTGTGTTTATATGCCATGGAATAGAGCAGGGTCTTAGTCCCTGGCAGGTGATCTTTGCTGATGAGCGTGTCATGAGGGCATAAAGGATTAAAAGAGGTTTGAGCTATTGTTGTCCTACTTTAAGAGCTTTTAAGCCTGTCAAGAACTACTGTAATCTTTGGGCATGACTTCCTTTGTGGTGAGGACTTCCTCCATTTCTGCTTTAAGGCCAATAAAGACTGGAGTAAATCATACCTCTCAAAAAACCAGCTGATCTCAATGGAGGCGGGGGTAAGGGGAGGGAAAATTTCCAGTGATAGAAAATCCCTTGCAGCCCTCAGCAGCCTGCTGTAGTGGTTAGGAATTCAGTGTTTGCTTGTCTCTACATTCTCTTCTGAATTTATCTTGCTTCAGATTTCCAGAATGTTGTTACACCTTTCTTAGAGAAGAAAAGGGAGGAATAAAAAAAGCAGTGTTAAGGTTCTGCCCTGAGTTTGGATACTTATGGGCTGTGGTTAACTGACCTATGATCTTCTGTTTTGTAAACAGATCCATTTTTTCACATCTAGTCCTTTTTGTCAATCATTTTATGATACTTAAAGTGTGTTCTGTGAATCCTTCCCATTTGAGCAGTGTCCTGTTGGAGTTGTGGCTATCAGACTAGTGACCCTGTTTTATTAGGAGTGACCCCAGTGTCAAATGCTCAGGTAGCATTGCTTCTCACATTTCCTTGATTGTACAGAGATTACATTATCCCTTGTCCATGCTAGTTCACATTCATGCTGATTAACCACTGTAATGCTTTCACAGTTATTATTTCCCAGGAAGGTGTTCCCCAACCTGTGAAACATTATGTATTGCTACATATTGCATACACTTGTTCTCCTGGTTGTAAAACTGATGTTGTCTTCTCTTCATGAGACTTCAATGCCAAAAAATAAGGTATTATTTGAAAGTTTCACAAAGACTTATTTTTTGGGCTGTGATCTTGGGCTAATCTCTTGATTTCCCAGCTGACTGCTGATAGTCATATGGGAGGATTCTCTCTTCTTTAAGTCTTCATTCTCAAATAAACTGATTGTCCTGGAAGTAAGATAAGTGATGGTAGACTTGAGATGAGCTCAGGTTGTTGGAGCATGATGCTAATAATGAGGTTTATGGGTTTAATCCCAGTATGGACCATTCACCTAAGAGTTGGACTTGATGATCCTTGTGGGTTCTTTCCTACTCAGAAGATTGTCTTTCTCTTTTTACTAACATTGCTTTCTTTACCCATCATAACTTGTAAATGTTGATAACAGTCTTCAGGAGCAGCAGTATTATGCTGCCACTGTCTTGTCTTCCCGTCATCTTCTCCAGGTAGAAATATTTTCCTCTCCTTTATCTGCTTAACTTCTCTTTCATGATGTAGAAAAAAAAGATTCCTGTGCATTTCCCAAGCAGCAGGTGAAGAGCAGAACTGTGGGCTAATACAAAAAATCCGAGATGGGGTGTTTGCTAGAAGAGGTGGGAGTGAGAGGAGGAAGGACAAGTAGCATCTGTTTTCTCTCAAAGCTGTTTCTGAAAGCAGTCCTGGCTGGGCTGGAAATGTAGAAAGCCTTGTGTTGTGCAGTAAAAGGAGAGAGGGTCCCAAACTGTTGGGCAGTCCCAAAATCACTGACCTCTGGCCATGGTTGTCATGGGAAGGATCTCCTGAAGATTATGGTGCTGTGGTGGAAGGAAATTAAGGAGAACTAAAATTAGGCTAGATTGTCAGACATGTACTGTGGTGCATTTAAAAGCACAGAGAACCTTAACGAGGAGAAAATACAGAATGGAAGCAGTGTTCTCTGCAGTGAAATAAGTTTAAAGAGAAGCTTTCTTGTTTAATGCTGTAGCTTTTCTTTCCATAGCTAATTGGATCAATAAAAGAGTATAACAAAGATCTCTCCACTTTTCCTTGTTATTTTAGTGGCATCTCAGTTCCTGCCCACAACCAGTAGAAACTTAAGTAAAGCCTATTCTTCATCCTGTTCAAAAAATTCATGTTTATTTGGGAAAAAAAAGAAAATCAGTAAAGCATTTTGCAGCAGTAATTCTCTCTATTTTCTGGTATTTACTATTAATTTTGAAAACTAGAAGTCTGTGGAACATTTGAAGAAATTAAAAGCTCTTATTTTGTCTGTTTTGCCTACTTTTTTTTTTTTTTTTTTTTTTGGTAAGCCTGTGCTCCTAGCACATACTCTCCAAGAGCTGTATTAGAAGGTCTGGAAGGAAGACTGCTAGCTGGACGACATGTCATTACTGGATTTAGAACTCTTTAGAGAACTGGGACCCACATTATTACTGATGTTTACTGTAGTTTCTTCATCAGTCAATTCCAGTGAAGTCCCTCTCTGGTGGGCAGTCTGCAGGGTTACCTGTTACAGTGGTAAGCTCTTTCTAAGCAGAAATACCCACATTTTCTCTGCTTGCTGCTAAAATGGGACTTTTAAAATGTCTAAATTGTTGTCCCACTTAAAGGTCATAGGTTGCAGGTATCCATTTAACACAACTGTCCAGTGTTACTATTACAAAACTTTTGGTCTGTTAAAAATTGTATGGTAGAGACATGCAGAGAATGACATGAATACTAAATACAGATCTAAGATCTCATGGTATTGCTTTTTTTCAATTAATGACTGCATCATACACCGTGTCTAATTCAAGTGAAGTGGTTGCAGAACTTCTGGAAAGCTTTAATGGAGTGCTTCAGATCTTGTTTATCAGATCCTGGTTAAAAACCATATCATTTGAACATAAATGGTGGCATGTTACCATTTTCTACTGGAAGATTTACTGAACTGCTCAGGAGAGCTGACAGAAATGGCGGGTGGCAAAAGAGACATGCTTAGTTGCCCAACGTGATGGTCTTGTCATACTGTGATGTATCGGTCTGAAAATCCTTCAGTGTCTTACACATACGGTAGGAAGGAAGCTTTAACATGTCAAATTAAGAAAAAAAATTAGCCTATAATAACAGTGTTGTCGATGATTTGCAGGGAGTTTTTTTAATCACGGATATTTCATATCCTCCTTTACACCTAATTCGTCTTGCTCTCTAGGAATGCGTAATTAATATTGTAGTTATGCTAATTTGAAACAATGATGATTGCAGCTCACTGAAATTATGTGTTCTACTTAATTGAACTTGACCAACATTACTTAGAGATGACTCAATACCGCATATGGTACATTCTATCAACATAACCTTTTATTTTAAACAGTTTGAGACAGTCTGATTATTTTATATCTCTGTTTCTGTATGTCTGTGGTGCTGAATTTTAGCATGATGTTAAGTTTTACTTCATCCATGGTTCAAAGAATGCATAAACTAAACTTCTTTAATAGGCACTGCTTTCTGATACAGAAAAATACCACAGGAAAACATGTGGGCTGCTTGTTTCAAAGCTTTTTATGACTTTCAGCATGTAAGCTTTATCTCCAGTGTCCACAAACACCATCTATCTTTGCATGTAGCGGTTCACACGTGGATGCTGGTGGCAGCCACTCCAGCAGGTGCACTTTGGTGCTGGGGGGCGCATCCCTGGGCCAGGACAGGTGGGTCCTGGCTGGCAGCCAGGGGGGCACTGCAGCGGGAGCAGCCACCTGGAGCTGGCACATCCCGAGGCTTCGGCAGGAGCTGGCGGCAGGGACGGCGTGGGACCAGCCCTGGTTACCTCTGCTGAAGGGGCTGCTGCTGCCTGCCCACACCTCTGTCCTCCCTGCTTGTGCGGGCAGAGCCTGAGCAGTCTGAGAGCAGGCAGGGAAGGGAGCGCTGCTTTCCTGGGTCAAACGGTATGTACCTGTTCCTCAGGGACTTCTGCACCTCTTTGGCCTGAAGGAGGACTGAAACAAAGACAGATGATCTCTAAGCTGAATGCAGAATCAGTTTATTTTACCGGCTACATTGTTAAACAATGTTTGAAAGGCTAGGCTTATTATTTGAGGGAAAAAATACTGTGTTTAGGCTGTACAGGAATAACATCTTGCATT
Organism: Poecile atricapillus; assembly: GCF_030490865.1. NCBI lineage: Eukaryota > Metazoa > Chordata > Aves > Passeriformes > Paridae > Poecile > Poecile atricapillus. The sequence goes on from NC_081289.1 coordinate 50,417,130, forward strand.
TAGAAATGCAAAATAATGACTTTGATCCTCCAGTAAGCCTTTTGGTTACTGTGTATGAAATAAAACGACATTTTCTTATCATATGATTTGAATAAAACTTTATTGAAGTGTCTGTACCAAAATTATAAAGTTGTATGCTGATGAAGGTAAGTATTTTAAAGCATTTAAAATGGTTTGAATTTCAATATGCTGCATGTACATTTTGATCATAAATGCAAAAAATATTTTAGTCTCAAAAATGTTCTAACAAGCATAGAATTTATATGCTGACAAAATATACATTGAATTATTAATGAAGAAAAAAATCTATTAGTAATTCCACTTTTCATTTGGAAGAATCTTGTTTTCTTCAACCTCTAGTTATTTAAAGAAGCATGTTTTTTATTTAAGAGAAGGTTTTACAAGATAAACTAACAGATTAAAATGTATTATTAACAGATTAAAATGATTAAAAATGTAGAAGTGTTTTCCTCTTATTGTAACATGTCTTTTGAAAGTGGGTGTGGAAATGGGAACCTTGGACTTTCAGATACCTTAGTTCTTAAAACCAAGACAATAACATACAGCTCAAAAAGGTTCCCAAAGTCATAAGAATCTTCAAATACCAGTCTCTGGTATCCATGAGAGTAACTTTCAATTTAAAAGAACATGCTGGTTTTGTATTAATTGATATTTGGTGAGGAGGGAAGTAACAGAGAAATAATGCAAAATCAGAACTCTTGTAATGAATTATGTCTCCTTTAGCTGTATCTTTACTATTAAAGTTGACTTGAGAGTCTCACCTTTAATTAGCACTATTTCCTAACATAGTAACATCAACAGAAGTGAGGCAGCATTAATCTTTCTTGAATTGAATGCAGACTGACATTGTTAAGAGTATTCTGCTCTGCAGTTTGCTGATTTTTTAAAATAACGTTTCCTTAAACTTCGTTGTTTTTTGTTTTTTTTTTCTGAGAGGAAATTTTGGAATTTTGTTTTTATCTCTAGCTTTTAATTGAGTAATTTACTTAAATTTTCTACTGTTTTAATTTTAAATGTGAAAGATTTTATGATTTCATATGAGAGCTTCCTTTTAGGCCTCATCATCAAACATCAGTTAAGTAATTGAATTTTAAGAAGAAAAGCAATGGAGAGAAATGATTATATGAAAAAAGGAAATGTAGGGACAAATAAAGTAATATAATGTAATAAACTGTGAAGTTAAAGCTGTCTCCTTTTAAGAGTTGATGTTCAGTTAATGTCTGAAATGAAATTTTGAATAATTTCTGAAATGAAAATTTTGAATAAAATATCTTGCTACTGTGAAGTGATTAAATATCCTCCCTGTTGAGGCATTTCACAGAATTACAGGATCATTTAGGTTGTCAAAAGGGCGTTTCACAGTGTCCTTTACTTGAATTTATGTGGCAAGCATATTTATGTATTATCTCATTATCTGAGAAAACTCTTTCAAATTTGTATATATATCTCCTTTATGAAAGCTTCTGCTTCAGTCATCACTGGGTCAGTTTGTATTGATCTGGTCGATACAGAAATCTCCTCAGGAGGAGTTTGCATTATTGAGGTGAAAAACCTGCTAATGATGCAACAGTGATTTTTTCAGCCTTTTTGCCTTATGGTAAGAAAAAGTCTTTTTATTTGCCTGCCCAATTTTTTTTTTTACCCATGAATGTAAGGTAATCACAGCTTGACTGCGTTGTCTGATTATTGATCATATTGGGTTCACCTGTCTTACTCCTGCATCAGGGACCAGAGTGACTTCAAGAACCTGCTTAAGTGATCACAAACTATTTTAGGCTTCCCCTTAGTAAAGAAGTAGAAACACGATGAGTCCTGGTGCATGGACATGTTGCATGAGAGTGGCCACTTTGGGGTAATTTTAGAGCCAGACATTCTGCTCCAGCCTACTCTCCTTCTGCCACCAGGAGGACTTGGCAAGCAACAGCAGGCTCCAGGGAGAGGACTTGCTCTGTATCCCTCCTAGCTCCTCATACTTGGAAGCAGTTGCTGTATTCAGGAGAGTGGAAGTAAGCCTCTTCAATTGCATCCTTGGAGTTCTGTCTTGTAAATGAGGCTGTTGATGTCACCTGTTTCAGGTTTCTCCCTTTACACGTTGGAAGACTGTACCCTAATGGGGTCAGAGGCACAGACAGAACGTTCTTACTAGTCTCTGTAAATGTCATAGAGTCTTCTGGGCAATCTGCATTGTCCATTCCGACGATGATGAATTTATCTTGGCTCCAGATATCTGTCAGTGTCCTCCTATTAGGTTTTTCCTCTTTCTTCAGTTCTTGGACCAGTGAAGATTTCATCCCAGGTAATTTACAGTTGCAGGACACCCCAGTAGAGTGCATTATACAGATGTTGTTTCTTGCCTGAAGCAAGGGTCTTTTGGCACTATTTCTGCTGAAATCCAGTGTGGATTTAGACAGCATTTGTATGGATATTCAGTATGTGGTCTGTAACTTTTTAGAACTGTAGGTGCATACTGTCATATAGTTAGAAGTCTGACCTCTTGTTAATAATTTATTTTCTTCTCAGATGGTAACTGTGTTCATTTCAGGGTTCTTCCATATGTCCTGTCTGTCACCCTTGCAGTTTTCATCATGGTGGTGGTAGTCATTGCTGTTAACTTGTGTCCCTGTGTGCCTTTTTTCATTTACTTTTACAATTGTTTCCTTGATAAGGGGTGCCACAAAGGTGCAAAACCTGAATCTTTCCAAATGTCTCAGTCTCTTTCCAAGCATCTGGGTCCCAAGGTGAACACTTGAAACAAAAATTATATTACTGCAAATCCTTGGGCTCACTGGAGAAACTATTAACTCTCAATTTGTGAGAGCTCTTTTGTCTGTGAACAGATTCTAGTCTGTGCTTTCTTTTTCTGACAATACACTTCCCAGCTAACCTCTGCGATGCCTTGTGCCACACATCACCTAACACTGTCTCCCCTCTGTGAGCTCTCCCACTCTGTATCCTTTCAGCTGTCTGGCTATTGTTTCTGATACTACAGAAAACTTTTGCTGTGGTGGCAGTGTGAGGCCACAGGACAATACTCCTCCAGTTCCTTGCCCTGTCAGGCAGTGACGCCTGATAAATAAGTCTTTCTGACTTTTGCCACTTTCCCAAAATACTCCACTGTCACTGTGTGGGTGCTGAAGATCTCTAAGAGCTTTGTGAGTGTTTTGTGAGTACAAGTGAGAACATTACACTTTACTTCAGTTAGACCAGTCCCTATAAATTCCAGAGAGGGATATTTGACATTAAGGGTGTTTGTTTGTTATCAGTTCCAGTGTCCTTTCCCTCTGTAAAATTGTGTAAAAGCTCTGTAAAAGCCCATCTGTCATGCATGGCTGCTCATGCTCACCAGAGGAGTAAGCCTCCAGTTTCTGCCCTTTTCCAGGCTCATCAGAAACTTTATTAGGCTTGTTAAGATATTTGTCGAGTGGCTAGTTTGACTTAAACTTTGCATGCACAGCTACATGGGACTGCCTTGTAACCTCCTAACTGCCTGTGTTTGGCTCCACCTTTCCATGAAGGTACAACAAGTCTGGGATAAGTGAAGGTCTGTATTTCCCATACACATTTTTTAACTTTGGGTACTTGTAGAGGGAAACTTCTACAGTTGTGGCCACATTTTATCTTAGTCTTTGTTTTTCCTCCTAACCTTCACACCTGCAGGTTTCCTCTTTCAGACACTTGACATCAGGGCAGCACAAGCAAGTACCATGTTTCTGTATTCACAGATTCTGTACTTGGGGCCTGTATCTTGGCCCTTCTGGTTTATTAGCATGGGCAGTGCCTCTACACTATTGCTGAAAGGATTAAAGATTTCTCCATGTTTGGTGGCCTCTTAGCGCATAGACATTGATCAAGATTTTCAATGAATGGCCAAAGCAGGATCCTTTAACTTGATGAACCTCGAGCCCAGTGTGCAGTTTTAGGAGCCACAATATAAGATACAAAACAATTAGAGAGCATCCAAAGGAGGACCAGGAGGATTGTGAAGGGCCTAAAAGGGAAAGCCTTACGAAGAGCAGATGGGATCACTTGATTTGTTCAGACTGGACTCATTGCAGTCTACAACTTACATGAGGAGGAGGAGGAGGGACAGACACTGGTCTTTTATCTGTGGTTTCCAGTTACAGGACCAGAGGGAGTGGCCTGAAGCTGTGTCTGGAAGGTTTAGGTTGGATGTCAGGAAAAGGTTTTTCACTCAGAGGGTGCTTGGGCACTGGAACAGGCTCCCCAGGGAAGCGATTACAGCACCAAGCCTGACAGGGTTCAAGAAGTGTGTGGAAAATGCTCTCAGGCACATAGTGTGATTCTTGCAGCTGCCTTGTGTGGAGCCAGGAGTTGGACTGGGATGATCCTAATGCATCCCTTCAAAATCAGAATATTTTGTTATTCGGTATTCACATCTTCGTCAGGCATTTTGTGGTGTCTGAGACACTGAAGGCATTGCAGTTTACCTGGAGACCTCTCAGGTTATCCAGTATGACCTGGAATTTATCATAGAAGCTTAGTGGCTTGGAGACATCTATGGTGTGAGTGTACATGTGGACTGTCATTCAACTGAAACATGTATAGTTTATATATTTTATTTGTACTATAGTAATTATGCATTCTGCATCTGTTTTTGCCTTTCCCATGTACTTTTGGGTTTTTTGAAGTTCTGTATTTATGTGTGGTTCAGAGGGATTTAAATTGCCACCTGGAAAGCCCTTCTTGGCATTCTCACTTGCTCCATGGAAGAAGATTGTACTGGCCCTACAAAGGAGAAAATTTCTCTACTCTCAAGTAATACAGGATTTCTCAGAGTGTGAAAATACCTGTGGAGTGCACATCATGAAAAATTCCAGTGGCTAATAGGTAACCTTTAGCATGCTCAAATTATTTTGAGAAATTCTAAAGGCTAGAAGCGGCATAAGCTTTATGTGTAGAGCACAGTGCTGCAGCTCAGGAAGGTGCAGGGTACAGAATGTACTAGCACAATTTCAGCCCTGGGTGTCCTTTGATAATTAACAGAGTGCTGTCATTTCTTGTGGAATCTCTCTGTGTGTCAGCATCAGCACCAAAGAGAAGAAAGAAAACGTACATAGTCCCCGATGAATACTGCTCTCCCCTGTGAAAACAGGATGGCAGCAGTAAAGAGAGTGTGTGGCAGAATCTCAATCCTCCCCTTCTCATCCCTCTCCCCTTTCTATATAGGACTGTGCATTTGCATTGAGCCCAAAGAAAATGGCTACTATTCTTCTTTTTTGCTTACTGAAAATAGCAACAACAGTCTATTTCAGCCAATTAACAGAATGCTAATATCTAACATGAGTGGAGAAAGCAGACTTCTGGTGTCCTCCAACAGGAAATAAAGATTCTGTCTCTTAAGAACATAATTAGTAACAGCTATCTCTGGACCTAATGATTTCTTATTCTCGAATCAGTTTGTCCTCTTCTGCCTTCTGTTCAGCTGCTGAATTTGATCTGCTATTGAGAGATGGTATTTGCTGCCACTTGTGGGTTTTTTTTCATTGCCACTCAATTTTTAGCTGAATTGTTTCTGTGTCAGCATAGGACCATTGCCAGATTTTCTCTGAATGTCCTCAAGGAACAAAAACCCCATAATTTTAAATGTCGTTTATTCTTCTGGAGGATTTGGTCCTTAAGGTTAGGTACAACCTTGGTACTGATAGCAAGTGGCAAATGGTTATCTACCAGTCATTTTCTGTTTGAAATTTAATGCTGATTTTATTTTTTTTTGTATATTATACATGCTATTTGCTCAGTTGTAAACTATATGCAGTTTTATATGATAGACTAAAATAAGAAGATAAATAAATAGACAAAATGTTATTCTTGAACATTGAAATATAGGAACTTTAAATAGGCAAGTGTAGTTGGGTCCACTTTGTAGCCTGATCACATAGCATATATTTAAAATATTATGTGCTTAATGGAGTATGTAGTTACTCTATTTCCTTAAATATTTTGTGTGTTTTTCTAGCCAGTGGAGAAGGTCTGAGCCTACATTTTTAAAATGCCTATTAAATTATCTTAAGCAAAACTAGTTAACAAATCATAGTAACCTAAGTGTAATTTGGTAGATACGGCTACAAGAATTATTTTAGATAATATAAAACCCGTGTTACAAAGACAAGGAATCTATTAACTACTCTTTTGGTACTTGTGTATGATATTTTCAGGTGTAGCTGTCCCTGTCTTAGTAATTTGTTCCCTGTAAGAGGCTGTTTCTGTACTGTTTACCCCAAGCGTTCCTGGTATGCCTCCATACACTGATTTCTTTGAGTAATTATGACGTGTGTCCATTTCACTCCCATTGAGCTTGCCCTCAACATTGAATATGATTAATATTAGAATAGGTTTGTTCAGAGGGACTTAACACCATGCTTTAGGTGGAGACATGATGTGGTGAAAGAAAAGAAAATAGAATTCTAGTTTAAACAGAGGAGCTGAGTGCTTCTCCAACTTTTTCATCCCTCATACTTAAATTTCTGAAGTAGTGTTTCAGGTGGGAATTCTGTATTCATAGCAGGTTGTTTTGCAGGTGTTTCTTTCCAATCCAGGACACTGGGGCTTCAGGAATGTCAGAACCTCTGGGAAATGCTATCAAAGTTCTTGCTTTCTTTTATCCAGTGTCTCCATTGGTACTGGCAATGAAGTGGACACCTGTGCAGAAGGGAGGTGGTGAGAGGGATGAGACAGGACTCTTCCTCTGACAAGTGCTTACCTTTTCCACCTCTCCAGTGCTTTTATGTTAGCACCTTCCTTCTGTGCAAAGGTCTTTAACATTCATTCATTTGTAAGGAATTTCTAGTTGTTATAATAGTCTCAAGACTGAGAAATTTGTGTAACATTCCTAAAGCTCAGTATAGAATACAAGTCAAACCCTGTTAAGATTCTTAACAATGCAGCCATGGTTTTTGGTTTGATGTCAGTTCTCTAGTCATCCTATACTGTAAACTCTGATCTTCGATACATTAGCACTGAGGATGGCCCTTCCAGCTTGGTGTGGACTTGCACAACCTTTGCTTTATTTCCAGCTCTTGCTTTGCATCCCTCCTTATGCCTTGTAACAGAGTTAGGTTCTCTTTTCTATGAAAAATCACCACTGTCATCTCTGTCTCGGTCCCAGTTATTTAAGGAATGTTACAAGTGTCATCTTTCAGAATCAGAACAGGACAGTAAAATTAATTCAGTCATTTCAAACAGTATTATCTAACACTTTTAGGAACTTATGTAAAATTCAGAGGCATCAGAATGTACGAAGTGTTCATTATTTTTGATATTTTTAAAAACCTTGTTCGTAGGCTGAAAACTTCAGATATATTTTTTTGAACCTTATTCCATCTCTGATATGAAATACACATACTTCTTTTACGGCATGAAGTTCTGTTAGGGTTACACAGAATATATGAAAGCTGGTATAAAAATATTTGTTATTTGTATTAACATTTTGAGAACTGGCAATACCACAGTGAATCCCAGTAGCACAAATATTGTTGGTCTAAACTGCAAAGTTATAAGCTAGTAAAAAAAAAAAAAAATACAAGAAAAATGGCATATTTTTAGGTCTTATTGGCTTATAATAAAATCTCTTGTATCCATGTAAAGCTTCTTGACACACCTGTGAAATATTTTGCTGTAGAAGCTCTGAGTGCTGAGTACTGTGGACAGCAAAAAAGAGAAATTTTAAGATTTTGAGAGGCATTTCCCTTGGTATTAAATACCATACCTTTTCCCCAGGTGTTCTTGTGCTCGTCTCCTGCAGCTACCTATAAACTCCAGTGCCTTAATGCTATCTCAGTTTTCTATTTTTGTTGTAAATCTCTTTGTTCAATAGGAACCTGTAGTGTACCTTCTTTCTGTTAAACATAATAATAAAGAATATGAACAGAAGGAGTGAAAGCAGGAGAGCTGTGACTTGTACCATGTGAAAGCTGCCCTTCTTTCTGAAGGAGATACAAAAGGCGGGACAACATTTGAAGGATTGGAACTAGGAAAGAAGTAGGAAGAATCACCAGAGGGAGGATCTCAGAGATACTTCTGTTAATTTAAAATAATGAAATGAAAACTTGCGGAAGAGAAACCAGAGATTGAGATAAATTTTCAATAAACCCTGTCTCACTTCAGTGTAATCTCTCTGCATCAACTCCAGCATGCCTTGGATTTCTGTAAATCTTTTCAGCATGCTAAATTGATAAATATGCTACAATTTTTGTAGTTGTATTTGTGTTCTAAGTTTCCTGCTAATTCATGCTGCTCTGAAACAGTCCATCCAGTAGCCCAGTAAACATGGAAGGGAGCAGGCTGGGAAGGATGGAGGTCTTGAAGGGCAGGGCTTGGAGGTAAAGTTCAGCTGCAATAAGATTGCACCTGGAGTCACCCACAGAGCTGATGTACTGCGATCTGCTGTGGAGCCATCTTCCAGGTAGTTCTTGCAGTTCAGGATTTCAGAGGGGAAACAGGATGGTCGTGTGATAAGGGAGATTCTTAGGTATGGTGGTAAAATGAAAGAGTAAACTTGGGCTTCATCCTCCAGACAAAATTTCTCTCAGATTGTCATGGAAAGATTGGAGTTTGTGTGAATCACTAATGTCATCATATTGAAGTTTAAATTTCCATAATGCCTTAATTTGCTTAAAAACGTACTTATGCTCAGAACAGTATCTCACACTTTTCTAGATGTTATATCCACATCTTCTGAGTACCCCAGATAGTGCCTTTAATAGTGAACTCACTCAGCTGTCAAGGGGAGAACACAGATGCTTCTCTAGCAGAGCTATGGATATTTGCTGTGGGTGAAAAATTGGCCTGTGCTTTGCTGTGAGTAGGGAGAATCAAAACAGACAGAGTAATCAGTTGGTTTTGCAACCAAGAAACATACATCAGTGGCTGGATATGTCTGGATCTGGACCTGCAGCCTTCTACAGATTCTTTGGCAATATACAGTATTGGAGGATCTTGTCTTGCACGTGGCAGCACAAGCTTTAGCTTGATGATAAATCATTCTCAAAAGCCACTTTTCTCTAAAGAAAAGTCGCTATATTCAAGGGTTGAGTTGGAGAGTACTGTGTTCTTAAAACCTTCTAAAACTTAGTTTCAAGCATTGAAAGCTTGAAGAACTGTTCTCCAAATTGTTGACAAAATGCCTAGTCATCATTAATTTGGAGCTATGTAGTAGTCTGGAAACTTCTGTCACCAGTGAAACCATGTTCTACTACTTTCATAAGCTTTTCGTCCCCATGTGTTCTCCCTTGACATCTTTGGCCTCCATGACTAAAGGATGACCTTTAGTTAATGTCTACCTATGAGTCTTGCTTGCAGTTTATCGAAAGGACCAATGATGCTTAGTTCTCCAAATACCTGCCAAAATGCCACCTCTCTGTTAATCTCTTTGTCTGTTACGTTCAGGAAGTGTGAGACCTTGCTTCCAAAGACTCATTAAAATTATTTAAGGGTTCTTTGTGTTGAGTGTTTTGGTTTGCAGTAGCCCTTGCTCACACTACTGACAAAGTAGGTTTATGTCTCCACTTGCATTTTTTGCAATTTGCTTTAATACAGACTGAGAGTGAGCATAAGAGCAGAGTACATACAACTGTAAGTAAATCTATTTGGCAAATCCAGGAATAGTCATATGGGAACACATGATGGCTCAGTAAAATGCTCTTTTTTTCCTTTTATTGTTCTCTGTTTCCTCCCCACCTCTTCTAAGTACAAACAAACAAATAACTTACAAATCCAGCTTTTATTTCCATTGTGTAAACTGGAAGGAAGTGGCATACAAATTTAGATACTATTTACTGTGAAACGGATTGAGTAGCAATTTGACTGTAACCCTCCAATTGTTTTAGCTAGGGATTATTGTGAGGGTGGGAAGAAGTGTGAATCTGGGCTTGTTGGCCAGGATTTCAGTAGATGTTGGAGCTACTGGGTAGCCAATGGCATATTGGTGGACCCAAGTATTTTCTGAGAAGCAAGTCTGATCTCAAGCCTTTGGAAGAAAAAAAAATTCCTGTGCTTGAGAAAGTAAAGAGATAACATATGAATGAGCTAGAAGCTGGTTCATTGTAGGTACTGAACTAGAGGCAGTCAGTTTTGAAGAGGAGTTATAGTTTCACAGGCAGCTGATCTCTTGTGGTATGCTGTTGCCAGTTTTAAAGAGAAGGAGTTTTCCCTGGTCCCCTGCCTTCAGTCTGCCATCCCCTTCCCTCTTCTCGCATCTGTGGGCTCATGTAAGTGGGTTTGCAACCTCTCTTGGGCTTCACCTGGAGCTCAGCAAACTCTTCTCTCTGTCAAGTTAACTCAGCAACACAGTGAAAAACAAATTTAGCAGAAGCCTGTGTAGGCTTTCTTCCTTTTCTGTGAGCTGAATTGGCTCACAGAAGGGTCTGAGGTTGCTTTAGGCTTTATAAGGTAAGCAGTGGGAGCCAGTGGCTGATAGGGAAAGGCAGAGAGAGAGAGAGAGAAGAGGTGGGAAGTATCTCCATTGTGGCAGTAGTAAGCTGTTAAACCACTAGCCTCATCTTAAGAAATGATTCTGTGACCACTGATTCACCTTAAAGACTCATCTGTATCACTGTGAACAGTGTCTCTAAGGATGGTGTTCTTGCAAAAGAGTTGGCAAAGTGGGGGTTGCCCAACTGGGAATTGAAAATGAATTGAAAAACCTACTAAGAACCATATTTGAGACATAAGAAACCAGACATTGTACCTGTGTGCTTTAAGTCAGCGTGGTATTCATGTAGATGCAGGCTGGAATGCATTTGAAGAAAGGAGCATCTGTATAATTTTACTTGGGTAGCTGAATTTCATATTTATGAGATGTCTTAATCCTTGAAGTATATAGCATGCATAGTTGAAGTTGGTTTTTTTGTTGTTTTTGTTTGTTTGGGTTTTTTTGTTTTGTTTTGTTTTTTTTGAGTTTTTTTGAGGGCCAACCGCTTTCTTAGTTTGTTCCAAACCATACTTTTGCTGGCATAAACATCATGCAAGTCATCAGTGTTTTTGACTCAGCATTTCCCCAGTTTCCTTGTGATGCACCGTATAATCATGCAACACCTGCTTTGTTACATGCAGTGTAATTAAATGCTGTTCCTCTCTATATGCTTGTATTGATGATGTGTTGTATGTTTCATGCTTGTATGTTTCATGCTTGTATTGATGATGTGTTTCCAGAAGTCTGTATGTGATGCACATCACCATGGTGTCTAAGCAGCTATACTGGTGAGGTTGCTAAATAGACAAAGTATTTCTAAGTGTTTTAAGCATTTCCTTAGATGTTATTCATAGACTATCAAAAGAAAACTTTGGATACATTTAGGAAGGATTTATTTCTATCTCATGTAAATAAGTCACACACATGCTCTTATTTTGTCTTTAAATGCCAAAGTGTTTTTCTAAAAAGGAGCAGGAGGAGTTTTGATGGGTGTTTTGAAAGTGAATTACGTTGATCAAAATGTTTACTTCTGATTCTTGCTTTTTGTAGTCTCTTTACATTTTTGTTACAAAATACCAAATGAAGTAGATTCTGCAATTGGTACAAGACAGCATTTTGATAGGAGAAAATCAAATAGCTTCAAAGCTCAGTTTTTCTTTTCACAGCTGTGATAGCATTGAATTGTTATACTGTTACGTGAGAGTAAATTTCTAGAGAATGCTGTTGTGTTACAATAAAAGATAAAATAGTGAACAGTCCACAATTCAAGAAGATGTTGATTAAAATTGGTTTATTACTTTAAAATCAAGTCCCCAAATTTTAGAACTTTGATAGCGGCCTTGTTTATAAACAAAGCTTCACAGAAGAGCAGAAGTTTAGATATGCTCATCATGCCAAGAATGGAGAATTTTGAAACATGAAGAAAACCTCTGTTGTGAGGCATTATAAAGTATATTGGGGTACTGTGTAATGTTGCAATGAACTAAGAATCTGCTTGGAAAACTGTTGTTTTGTCTCAGTGATGAAATAATGTTTGCCAAACTTTGAAAGTTATGAGAATTTCCAGGGGGAAAGCAGCATATCCTTACTGTGAAGCATCTTTCTTGTAGGTGCCACTCTGTTGTAAATTTAACTGACCCTAGGAGTACTGGTCTTTTAAAGCACATAAGAATAGGATTTATGGTTCTGAGTTAATAAAATATGCTGATGCCACTGTAAGCCCTATTTAGATAGACAGCAGTAATCTCTGTTGAGCAGTATGAAACCGTCTGTCTCTAAGTACTGGAAAGCTAATAGTTCACAGCAAGGTTGTACCACATCCAGAGATGAGAAAAATGTGTCTGAAGTCAGAAGAGTTTTAGCTGCATGATTTTATTTTCTTTTGTAATTGTATTCTTTCTCCTGTGCTAATATTGTACATCATATCAAGTAAACAAGATACCCAAAGAGCACAGAGGAAAGGGTGCTTTTTAAACTTCACACTCTACCTTACCTTTGCTGGCTTTAGCACAAGGAACAAGATTCTTCTGAATCTTCAAGGTGAATATGAAGTATGTGAAATTGGTGTTAAAGATGGGGTATGTTGTGCATTCATAAAGAAAACACATTCAGTTCAATAATGAGATACATTAAGAAAGCTAAGGTAATATGTTGACACATTGTATGTTTTGTACAGTATAAAAATACTGTTTCCAAGTTTTTATCTTTCATGAAAGGAGTTGATAGAGTTATGGTTGAAAAGATAACTTTGAATTTGTAATTTTTCTATTGTGTTTGAAATATTTGACATTTAAATACATGGTTGTATTTACATATATTGCATTTTCATTACAGCTAATCCTCTTGAAATTTGGTTGGCAGATGCCTTAAGCAGTTCTCTAAAATTGGGACAGATACAGTATTCTGCAACCTTGGAATTTAATTGCAAATAAAGAACATTCTGTAATTGTTTGTTTTTTCCACTTTTAAGATTTCACTTTTAAATTTTAAAAGAGAATTGTTGTATGTAAACAAAGGAAATAGTCTCTCCACTTCAGTGGAGAGATTGTATCTGAAAATGTAGTAGTCATCACCTTATCTTATTATAAGATATTTATAATCAATATTTTATGTGGTGCAAACATAGATTACCTCTCTGAGCAACTTAATATATTAAGTAAATATGTCTATGGGTACAAACCATTCTGTGTACCTCGTAAGACACACATATTTTTACAAAAGGCAACAGTTTTCAATATTAAGATTGCTTTATAATTTGAAAGGAGGGTAGAATACGAAATAATTTCTTTGACAAATGTTACGTTTGCTATAGTCCACAAATACATTATGTCTGTATGTGCTGGGATTTTGATTTTTGTTTTGGGGCTTTAAAAACAAGTGTCTTCAGCATTTTTTCACCCTCATATCTTGGCTTTTTATTTTTTCAAATGTTGAAAGCTAAATGCAGCAAAATGTTTGGTTCTGTGTCTAAACTAACCTAGGAAATACTTTTTAAGTTCATAGAATATAATAATAGACACTTAAAAAATTTGAAATATAAGGGAAAAATAAATCTCTGTTCCACTGTTGATATATCCATTGTAAAACTTGATGTACGCTCTGGACTACATGAATCTTTTTCTATAAATTAAAGTTGGATTTTTTTTCAAAATCAAGTTCCATTATGTTTAGAAAAGTATCCAACAATTCCTCTTCTCTTCCAAATAACTTTCAGTCCACTCCCTCTTGTGACTCAGCCTAACAGTGTCTGGATTCATCCGTTCAAGGAGCAGGTGCTTCACTAATGCTCCTGAGCTGGAAGAGCCCCTCTCCCTGGCTTCCCTTACAAAGGAAAGCCACAGGCTCTGCTAGGAGCACTGCATTAAGTAGAGATTATACCCTGAGTAGATGTTTAAAGTTAGGTAGGATTATTCTGATTTTAGGATTGTATGGAAGCAAGTAAAAATGGTTCAAACCTAAATTATTTGGCATTTCAAATTGTTTGGGTTTGCTCCTTGTTAATCCCTTTGGTGTTTGCTTTTTGCATCTTCTTTTAATCGATATAGTTCTCCTAAACTACTTATTTTACCTGACAAGAGTGTAAAAGGTAAAATGCTAGCTTTTTGATACTTGTATTCTGACGAAGCTTTCACACCTTTTTCCTGGTAAGTTGCTGCTTGGTGGCAGCAATTCATGGTTATGAAGTGCCCAGTGCCTGCATTGAGCCAACTCAGTCTTCCTTCCAAAGCTTGTCTGTCTTTGGAAAATAACAAAATACAGTGGAAGATTATGCCTGTAAGTTTATTTGTCAGATTTTTCTGTATGTGTTTCTCATGTGTTGGCAGTTTGTTTTGGCTGCATTGGGGTCCCAAGTCTCACTCTTCATGTTCTTTGTGGAGGGAGGGAGAACTCTCCTGCGTCATGCTGGTGTTTTAGAATTGTCCTCGATGAACGTGTGTATTACTGCCAAACTCTGTGACAAATTATCTGGCCTCAAAAGACGTAGTTTTTTTAATACCACCAAAATAAAGTACAGTAGGTCACAAAGTGATAAATGACCCCTGAGCTTCCACAGCATCTGTGCTGGGGAGAGCTGTGCTGTGTTTCAGGGAGATGGCAGGAGTCCACCTTGCCAACAGGTCTGCAAGGCTTGTTTCCACCTTTTACCAATCTCTGTCTCTCTTGGACATCACCTTGTCAGTGTAGTTGAGGGAGCTGAGCTTCCTAGCCCAGCCCTGACCCTCCCTGTGGTGGCAGGGTGAGCCGGGCATCCCTGCCCGCCTGGGATGCGGCACCGCTGGGAGCAGAGGGCAGCAGATAACGAGCAGGCAATTAAACAGCTTAGTAAAAGAAGACACAGAGTAAATGCTGTGTGCTGCTCATCTTCTATTTTCATAAACTCATACATAGGATCCAGTGAATTGGGAAGTGGGATGAAGGTTATCACAATTTTGACGCAAACACTTATATGGCTAATCTCTTTCTAAATGCTTATGTTTTTAATCTCAAGCCTCTTTATGTGGCTGAGCTACACTTTTTTTTCTAACTTGACTTTGTTTTATGGAGAAATATTTCATATCAGATTGCTTAAGCTCTGGGCTGTCATGTAAATACCTTCTGTCAAGTATATAATACACATTTTAAAATTTGTCTAAATATTTATGCTCTTGAGGGGATCACTGTATCTCTCATCAGACAGTTACAACCTAGCAAGTAAATAAATTGAACTTCTTTTTTTTTTCAAATCTTCATTGTTTTTGCAAGAAATTGTGACTGTTTGAAAGAATCTTACAAAATTCTGGAAGATAATTTTATTATTTACTTGAGAAAAAAACTACCTCCTGTCTTTCAGCAGTGCCTGCAAATATATGTATATGCATAAATATATATTTTTTCAAAATGCTTGTATTTCTTCTAAAAACTAGAGGCAAAAATATGATCTAAATGAATTCATGTGTGGCACCACATTTTAAGTTATCTTTAGAAATGCTATGAAGCACATTTTTTGTTATTTTAGATTTGTTTCCAGTTTGTGCTTCATGGATTAGTTTTTTCTTATTTTAGTAGTTTTCCTGCCTATATTACATTGGTAAGATGTCTGGTGTTCTGAGTCTTTAAAACGGAATGATTAAAAATTCAGTGAAATTCAGCGGAGCAAAATCCGGTAGTTTTCACTCATTTCCAGATACTGAGCTGTATTTTTCCTCTTTTGTGTGAGAAAGAAAATTAGTAATACTGAAGTTTATAATGTAGTTTGTAATTGATAAGAATTGCAATAACTGAGATTGATATCAAACACAAGACTGTGGTAATGTTAAATACATCAGAAACAGTTCACCGATAATAAAAGATCTTGCAGTTTTAACTGAAGGAAATACATTTTGGATTCTAGTCTATATAAGTCATAATACATTGTATTTGCCTTTCTTTTTGCTTTTTGCAGTAATAAAATATATCCAGAGAAAGTAAATCTGTGATTTTAACATCTTTTGACAAGCACATTAGACTGTAGAAAGAGCATCCAAGTTGGGGCTCGGGGCATATGGTGCTACCTTCTGCTAGCATAGCTCCAGAACAAGTCACTGTGTTCACCAAGGGGTCATATTCAGATTCTCAGGTTCCCTCCCCTGGTCTGGGGGGAAAAAAGGCATTTCCCCTTTACACAGAAAAATCAGAATACAAACTGCAAACCTCACTACCCTGGGATACCTTCACTGTGCAGAGAACCCACAGATGCTGTGAGATGTTTTGCTGTCAATCAGGTTTTTTGTGAGGGCATTCAAGAAAGACCCTATATTAGCTTATGTAGATATTTATAGCTACTTTTTAATTCTGAAAAGACATAAAATGCTACTTTGAAAGAATGTATGTTTATATCATGGTGTGAAATTGTAGACGCATTTCAAACATATGTACATTCAAAGTATTATTTGAGTAGGTATTTTGTGAATGGGTAGCAACTGCTACACGCCTACTTTTCACATCTTCCTAGATTGTCTTATTTTATTTTATTTAGGTTCAAATATTTGTATAGATAATCCAAGTGTTGTGTGTCTTGGGAATTCAACATATGGATGAGGATATGGAAGGCATTAGTTATATGAGATTTGTTGACCAGCTTTTAATTCAGATTGTCATTTTTAACACACGGCAGTGCAGATGGTGTAGTTTTGACTGTCCGTCAGAGCCCAAATACCTTAGGGACAGCTGTTGCTGATAAATCATTTTATGTGCTTTAGGTCAAGAGTTGTCGAACCTGTTACTGCACCTGCTTCTACATATGCAAATCTGTTGTTTTGTCATTTCATTCGACAAGGAAAAGTAGTGGTCTCTCGTGGCCATAAGTAAGCCAGGAACATACCCTGTAGGAAATGAAACAGAGCAAGAAGACAACTGTGGTTTCTGCGGTACAGCCATGGGATGCTGCTTCTCTTTGGCGGCTTTGTTTCTGGAAGACTGCCTGCAATTTGGAAGGAGGGTAGAAAGACAAGTACATGTTTGGAGGCAAGAAGTAAAGGGAAGGTGTTTGCTGTCATTGACTGTAGGGTAGTTGTGAAATTTGACATGCCCAGAAACCAGCGGGTGCCATGTGGGGCTCCCCTACACTGCATACCTCTGTTTCATCATCTGGAGAGCCTGCAGCATGATTTCCGGGCACTGGAGCATACAACATGTCTACTTCGGTTTGGAGCTGATTGATCCACGGTACAGAACACGCTTGTGGGATCTTCCCTTGCTATAGAAGAACATAAATGATTGAAATGTTTTCTTGAGGTAGAAAAGTATCATTTGTTTGTATACTTCAATGCCCAGCAAAAAAAATTCCTGTCAAATGGCAGCACACTGCAAGAACTGGGGGTTTACTGAACGAGGTTATGCCTGAGCTTTGGAAACTCTAAGGTGTTTATATTTGTTTAACCTGTCAGGTATGTAAGGAGAGTTTAAATCATGAGGAGGAAGCTTCTTTGTTTATTGCACTTCACAAGTAGGGCTGTGGCATGTAATAGAAATGGCACTTAAAGATTGGCTTTTTTAAGCAAACTGACAGAAGATTTTATCCTGCACTGCCATAGATTGCTGTGGGGGAGAAAGGGAAATAGTAAAATTGATGAAGAAATGTTGCATGCTGTCATTTTAGATTATGTTATTTTGCCATGAATTTGCTGCTAATTTTTTTAAAGATACTGTAAAATTCCACTGTTGCAGAAAGTACCACAATAGCGCTGTCGTCTGTTAATTATTTCATTCCATGGCTAGTTTGTCAACAGTATTTTAATCAAGCCACCAGCAAAAATGCTTTTTTGAACATTTTTTGTAGAAAAAAAGAATAACCCCCCTGACCTTTCAACCTTGTCAGCTGAGTTTTCCCATTCTGACACTCGGCATTATTTTTGCAAAGGTTGGAATTTTAACTCTTCAGTGAACCAGATATCATTTTTATTGGGATATTAATTCTGGTAGGTGCTAATCTCATCAAGATTTGCAGACATTTTCCTTCATAGGCCATTCTGATTTGTAGCTTTTTCTTTTCACAGCAGTATTAAATACCAAACCTCTCTGATATGGAAGTTCATTAGAGATATGTCTTTGATGGCAGCCCTTTCAGGGCTTCAGTTTCAAATACCTTGATGTAAAGCTTAAGAAGCCATTGTGTTGTAAGCCCTCCTTGATGTGTCTTATTTAGATCTGCATAGTAAATCAAGGAAAGTAAATAACAAGGCAGCAGATGGAAGCATGGAGATAAGGCCACTGAACAATTGTATTTGTATTTTGTTATGATGTTGACAGGAGCTAAAATTCACTAATCTAGTTCAACTGATCTGCATTTCAAAGAAATCTCATTTAGCAGCAACTTGAAGGTTTGGAGGATAAAGTTCTTTTATTGCAGCTTTTATTGCATTCTTTGCTAATTTATCTGGTCAAGATTTAGCCTTGCTTACTTAAAGCAGCAAGCATGTTACAAGGAGTCTTAAATACTACGAAAGCATTAATGTCTAGACTATGAACTGAAGGTAATTACATATCCAGCAGTGAATAGGCTACATTTAGGAAATACTGTTGTCCAAATGGAATTGGAAGAGAAATGCAGATAAGGTATTTTCCCCTGTTTTCTCAAAGTTTGTGGTTTTGTGTTTTGTTTTTTTTTTTAATTACTAGTTTTTAATTGTGTGGAAAATTAATATATAAGCAAATGTAAAATTATTAAATATAAACCCCAGAATTTTTTGAACTGTGAGTTCCATCATTCCATACTTTGCTGCTTTTTTTACAAAGTGATAGCTCATATTAAGTTCTAATTTAATGGTTGCCTTCCTGAATCCATTATACAAAACTGTTAAAAAGTGGAAAATAATTTAATAGAATGATGGACCACAGTTATTTTAGGTGTGCTCTATATGATGTAGATGGTATATATGTAAGTTAGGTACTTCGTATTAGGTACAGTGCAGCCATGTCCTTTTGAAAAACAATGTGATAAATACATTTTAAGAATCAAATATCTTTAAAATGAAAAGGAGTACGAAATAGAATTTAGGGTTTCCTTTTGGAGATTTAAAAAAGTTGTGCAATCTTAAGGCCAGCCAAAAAATAAACTTTGATTTAGTTTTCAGTTTATGATATGAATACTAACGATGGACTGTTTAGGGTATCAAACATAAGTGTGTCCATACCTATGTACAGATGTAATGATAATGAACCAAAGCATGCCAGGCCAGTGTACATCCACTCTAATAATGGGCACCAGTTCTCTAAGACATGTAAATTAAACCCAGCAGCTGCTGAGTGTTAATGCTATAGTCCTTGCTGCCCTTCTGCAGCCCGTCCTTGTGACAGAACCTACACCTGTGCCCCGAGGACTGCACTTCCATCTCATCTGCAGTGTGGGTCTTTGCACTTCTTTTCAGTGTGTCTTTGTAGGCTTGAGAGGAGTGGAGGGGGAGGCATCTGGGGATGAGGGTGCTTGCTAGGCTGCAGTGATAGCTGATGGTTTTTGACTGTGTACTCCATAGGCTAATCAGATCATGGGGTGGTAAATGCTGCTTTAGTTGTAGGACTGGCTTAAGCATCTTTTGGTTCCTTCTCCTCATTGCTATGCCTCTAAAAATATTCATACAGTGTTTTGTGGGTTGGGTGCACTCCATGAATTTGAAAGCAGCTTCTATTTAGCCAGTTTACTTTTAATCTAGATTAGTTTCTGAGTATGGCTGATCATACAGCTCCATGCAGGCCATGTTTTCCTTGGCCACATCACAACTGTGTGATCTCTCTCCCCTTATCCATGTTATGTCTCCTTACTCCTCTCTCACCCTAGCAAGGATGACCGTGTTTTAGTCAAAAGTTGTTTTTGCACTTGTTTTGCAGGACTGTTTTAAAGTCAGCACAAGGCAGGAGTGAGAATCTCTAGGTGGAGCTGAAGGTTAGGGAAGTTAGGGCTGCTTTAGCTCCAGATTAGTCTGGTTTAAGTCATTGTGCTGCTGCATTCTCTAGAAATTTTACCTTTACCTCCAGACCACTGTACACCCTGTATGTGTGAAATGAAGCAGACAATACAAATAGCAGTTATTCAAAAAAGTGATTTGCATTGCTTTGTGAGAGAAATATATACCAGACAATAAAATGATGACAATAAAATAAATCTAACTCTCCTAGAAAACACCGTTGTAAATGAACATTTATTTACATTCCAATATGCCAAAGTTCAGAAGTAAAATTTTGAATTTAAAGATATCCCAAGGATGTCATCCTATTTACAACACTCAGAAGCAAATAGGTCCATAAGATCAAGCACAGACAGACATATTGACATTTTTAGTTAAACTCTACCTTTTCCTGCATAATAATATAAACCATCCCTTCAAATAAACATATGCTCTTGTCTGGCCTGCCACGGATTCCATAGTTTCATCACCCATAATCTGTTTTTAAAACCTCATGCCCTTGTACCTTTGGCTTCAGCATCACTGACTCTCACTCCATCCTGCCTAAGCCCATCCCGCATTCTGGCGTTGCCCAAGGTGACAAGGAGGGATCCCGGCTGTCACTGAGTGCTCGCCTCTTGTCTTCCTGTCCCTGCTGGCTCCATGCATGTGTTGTCTTCCTCACAGAGCTGCACAGGGGGACAGTGTTTTCACCAAAAGGGATAGCGGGAGAGAAAATAAAGAGAAAAAGGAGAAATAGAGGGGAAAAAAACCAACCCAAGTGGAATTTGATGGAATTTCTCACATGTCTCTCTATGCAGAAACCTTTTATACATTTGCGTGTTAATAAAGGAGTGCTGCAGCACCATAAGAGTGCTGGACATTAATGAGTAATCTTTTCTCAAGTGATAAGGATCCAAACCAGTTAGCAATGAGGTGGATTAAAAATCAAACTTGAATTCCTGCTACCATCACATTGGTGTTGGTGTTGATTGCATAACCCTGATGGGCTGAATTGTGTGTGATGCTCCTTGTCTGGAATCACACTGAACTGCTCAACATTCATTACTTCTGTTCCTGCTGCATGTCCCTGTGCTGAATGACAGCCTAATCTTAGAAAGAGAGGGGCAGATAGAGCTGGAAGGAATATGGGGCAAAGGAGGTGGCACTTTTCCACTGGTGATGACTGGAGTAAAATATTCCCAGATATATTTGCCCCAAGAAGTACTATACAAATTTACCACTTTTATTGAACCTTCCCAAGCTTGGATTTTAGTTGACAAAGTATTACATGTGATTGTCCCAAATCCAGTATTTTCTCTTGGTTGGTGGGTTGCCCGGTAGAGCTAGTCAGCCTGTGTCTTCTCTCATCCATCTCATATTTATCATTTCCTTCGGGATGGTGGACAGGTAGCCAAGAAGGGAATTATTTAGACAAAAGTCTTTCTTTTGTTTTCATGCCATTCTATCCTCTTGCAATTCAGTTTAAGGTTGTATTTCTGGTCAGTATGTTTTAAATAAGTGTTGACTAAATCTGCAAGAGAAATGAGGAATATTTCTCTAAATCTTAATGGTAATCCAAATCCAGAAGATTTGAAGAATTTGGTGTACAACTGATGAGAGGAATCGATGTTAAAATATTACAAATTTTAGCATGTATTTTCAGGTCTTTTAAAGGTGTACCTATATAAAAACGTAAGGAAGATTTTTGACTATTTTCCTAGCACTGATGCGTAGTAGAAAGACCCTTTTACTTGTAGATAGATAATTTGTCCTACCTTTCTTTATTTTATTGTATAGGAGAAGGGAAGTACTCCCAACTCAATGTTTTCTGAAGCATTGTTGTTTTTTTTCGATCATAGCATAATGAGGTTTCTTAAATTGCAGACAAACCAAACAGCTTCATTCAGTTTAACAGCACAACATTTAGAGAAGTTTGCAGTGTAACTCTTTTGAATTGCTTTAATTATTTACATCATGGTTGATCTCTTGTTTACTCATTGTCTTGTTTCCATATTAGCACAATGGTACCACAGATCAGCAGGAAGGGACTTCAGTACAGATATATTTATATCTTTTGTCACTGTTTTAATACATCTTTCTTAAAGATATTTTTGGCATTTATTAGCAAAGAAGTAATTATTTTTGTGAGTTTATGTTTTTGGGATAAGATTTTGGGGTAAAGGCTTTTAGATAAACATGGTTCCAAAGAAACAGGATTGTAATAATGTATTAGAATTAGACAGTCTATACAGTTAGAAATGAGAGTAAATATTGTTCAGTCTTAAACCAAACCAAAATCGAAACTCCAATCCAGTCCTTGATTTTATATACTATGATATCAGGCCACATTCTACTCTGGTTTTTTACTTAGTTACACCAAATAGGCTATAGGTATTGAAAGTAAAATTAATAGGATGCTTATCTACAAAAATGGAATTTTGTATCATATTAATCCCAAAAGAATTAAGAAACTTCATTGTATAGTCCTCAAATACTTTTTTCTCTAATGCATTTTTCTTTAGCAAACTCTAAAAATACGCGACAGTCAAGAGATAAAGGATTTTATCAGCGCTTATTTGGGATGGCTTTGTAATGCAGCTGTATATTTATGAACTGCCAAAAATGTCCTGTAACTGTTACACTAATAAGATCACGTTATGATGCATAGCTTTTACTTTGTGTCTTAGGTAATTTATAGGAATGGTGTGAGTTTGCACACAAGTGTAGCTTTTAATATCCCAAATTAATATGTGTGTACTCTGAAATATATTTGTGTCTTTAAAAGTGCAGATTACTTATATCACTGTGCTGTTTCAGAAATAAAAAAAAAAACCCACAAAACCGTA
Organism: Poecile atricapillus; assembly: GCF_030490865.1. Classification (NCBI taxonomy): domain Eukaryota; kingdom Metazoa; phylum Chordata; class Aves; order Passeriformes; family Paridae; genus Poecile; species Poecile atricapillus. The sequence goes on from NC_081289.1 coordinate 50,439,827, forward strand.
ATCTAAGAAAGTTTTGATATAAAACCTTCTCCATGCATCTTTGATATAACTGTATTTCTACCAGGTATAATTGAATTAAGGATTATATGGAATAAATTTTTAAAGTCGGAATGAATGCTTATTTAACCTTCAAATGGAATTGTATAGCAAATGGTTGAAAATAAGGCATTCTTAGTTAACACGATTTTTTGGGGTTACTGTTGACTTCTAATGTTTGCAAGTGATCTAATCGCATATCAACTTTTCCCCCTTTATGTGCACCTGTTTGAGAGAGCCAGGATTCATGGGAAGATTTTCTAAACTTGTTGATGGTAACTTGAAGCCGCATGTGGAAAGAGTAAAAATCAACACTTTTATTTGACAACCAGTAGGTAGCCACCTGTTCTCATGTGTTTTTTTCTCGTTGTTTAAGTAGTGGTGGTGATAATTCTGAATTGTTACTGCTACTATCAGATTGTTTTCAAAAGGTTCCTGCAAAATCCTGTATTTTACCTTCTGTAGTATACCTGGAACTCACATCTCTAAATTTTGCCATTTTTCAAGAAACTTGTCTTTGCTCATGTATCAATGCTGAAATATTTGGTTCTTTTTCGGTACATCTTGCTCTTATTTATAGTTAGTATCAAAGTGATGTGAAGGATATCAGACCTTGAATACCTTTTGAGCTGTCTGGTTATATTCCTACCCTTAACATTTTAAACAGAAAAGCTGGACAAATGATAGAAGGGAGAGGTAGCCTAAAATGTTGCTATAGGCCAGTGTTATCTGAGTCTTTGATTATTAGCATGCTGTATGGTGAATTTCCTTCTTCCTCAGTGTAGCCATTTAAACTGCAGAAGCAAACAGAACAGCAAACACTGTAGCAGGCTCTTCTTTTTCAGAGAGGGGAGTAGATAGAACAGTAAACATACTTTGATCCAATATTTCAAACTGGCCAGAAAAAGTGTCAGTTACACAAATTCCTCACTGTAGGGTCTGAAAAGAGTATTAATCAGTTGGTATGTATGTGGATATACTGGGAAATGTCTGTTTTTTGGGTGGTAATTGAGGGTATTAATTCATGCATCTTGCAAAAGGAATTTTGGTTGCATACTGATGTCTGAACAAAGTTATTTCTGTCCTGCTATGTTTTTTGTGCTAGTACAGGCTGCTTCTTCATATAATGTGCCAATGCACAGCTCTACATATAGGGATACTTGGTTCACAGACACAAAGATATGTATCTAGTAAGACAGCAGAAAGGACTGGTTATATTCCTTTGGTACACCTGGTAGGTATGGATAGAATTAATTAACATAGTTTTTGCTCAAAAGTGTGACACGCCAGTTCGTGACAGCAAAGTGTTTCTTCCTGATGACAGTCATTCACTTTCTGCTGGTTCAGAAGGCTTCCCTGAAGGAATTTTAATTGATCTGCACTTACCCAAAATAAATCAGAAACTCTGCTGTATCCTAGAGATTAAAGCAAAAGGGAAGATATTGGAATACAGAGTATATGATTTTTAAGGTTTACTTTGAGATGAAACTTGGGAAATGGAGATGCTGACCTGCATTTATATAAGTGTTGAACTGAGTGCGAACATATGGATAAAGTTAGACTCATGAAACCAATGAAACCAGCAAACAACTTGAGAAGCAGAACCTTGCTTTGTAGCCCTCTGCCCTGGCTGCTTTGGGACTGTGGACCGGGGAGAGGAAGGCTACTGCTGCTTTACAGTAAGACTTTGCTACCTCATTTGATTTTTTTTTTTTTTCAGTGGTGATGATGCTTTGGAAAAAATCAATCAAATTTATTAAGCATATAGTAAGGTACAGAGAACCACGGGATTTCACTTTGGTGTTCAAAAGGATCTAGCCTGTACTTCGAATGCAACTAAGACTGGACTCCCTGTGTACCTAATGCAGTAATTCTCAATACTGTGGGTGGTGAATAGATCAGTGTAAAATGAGTATAAAATTGGTTGAATTAGCACTAACGTAAGTGACTATACAAGGAGGTAGGACTGGTTATCCTGGTTCAGACCAGCTTAGGCTATCATCTGTCTCCAGTGGTGGCTGTCTTCTGAGGATACCTCCATCTTCCTCTTGACTTAGGAAACCTCCTTGCATAAACAGCATCCTTGGGAAGAAGCTCACAGTTCTGCCACACCATTTGGTTAGAAGAAACTCACATTTTTCTTTTCAACTTGGCTTTTATTAGGTGATTCTTGAGTTCAAAGATAAGGAACATACAATGTCTGTGCAATCTTCTTCAGACTTTAGTTGTTTTCTGTCATGGCCTTCCTTAAGTCAGCTTTTTTCCAGTCTAAATATTGGTGGCATACTGAATTCTTCTTGATATATGGAAACTGTTTTAAGCCCTTGATTGTGTGTGTTTTCTTCTCTGAGCCTTTGCTAATTAGTTCTGTTGTTTTGTTTTCTGTGCTGGACAAGAAAATGGAGCACACTTCTCAATATAGGGATTAATTCAGTGGCAAATGACATGTTACTCTTTGTCCTTTATTCCTTTCTAAATATTTTTTAACATTTAATTTATAGATTTGACTCTGATGGAGTGGTGAGTTTTAAGTTTTCATGGAGAAATTTCAATGACACCTATCATAAACCCCAGGTCCCACTTTATTAGCAGTAAGATGTAAGCAATAGAGAGCTGTTTTGTTTAACAGAAGCTTCAGATTAGAATGTTTATCAGTACTGGCTAGGCAGGACGGTTTATAGTGAACTTTGGCTCAACAAACTGTGATTTCCTACTTGATCCCAGCCAAAAGTATTTAATGTCTTTCTGGTACAAAATAAATAATAATAATGTGAAGTCATCTTTAACTTGTACACTTGCTTTTTCAATGACCTACAGTCTTGTTACTATGAATCTCAGAAGTGAAGCGGGTGACTGCTCTAGGAGCAGTGACTACTTCACATGTCTCATACAAAGAAAGAAAGATGTGAAATGTGTGGGATTTTTTTCCTGGGTGTGCAGTACGTATGTGTAAGGATGACACTGAAGTGTGTTTTAAAGAGATGGTTGTAATACCTTGCAATAAAACACAATAGAGATTCTTGCACTTACTGTGTTCCTTTCCCTTTTTACTCTTAGATAACTTCTAGTGAAAGTTAAGGACCTTTTGTCCTTATCTGCCATAGAAGTGACAGACACCTTTGGAAGGAGGACCAGTTTGAGCAAAAAGGAAAAGACCCTCCCACAGCACAGCAAAGTGGCAAAGTGACTGAAGAAATGTAAGTGATTCATGACTGAACTGTGGCTATGTTTCTCCTGTGGATTTATATGCCCTGTGGGAGGAATACAGTACCCCATGACTGAAACGTATTGCTTAGGGATGTAAAATATGGTTTAGGAAAAAAATTGTGGGCCATGCAGAAAATACATACCTGTTTGATGTTAGTGTGATGGTAAGCTATGCTACAACTATTTTTTTCCAAATGGCTATTGTTAATGGGAATGAAGTGCTGTAAGAGTTAAAAACCTGTTTTTCTACCATTTTGTACTCATCTAGATACTGGTTAATTTAGATACATAGAAGCTAAGCAGCTGTATCTCAGTCATTTTAGATTCTGCTTACCCTCAGGAGAGGAGCAGGCATCTCCAGAGGCCAGTCCATCTTATTCTGAAAGCAATGCCTAAGGAATGCAGTATTACTCGCTGAGGAGTTTGTGTTGACTGCTTAGCTTTAGCCTAAATGTTCAACGAACACTTTAACCTGGCATGTCTGTGTAGGAAGCAGTGCCAGCTTCTTTTCTCCTCCCCATATTGTCATTCTCCCTCACTCAGCACATGTTGCTGTTTGTAAATTTGGAGAATGGATCAGACTGAAAATAGCCAATTATTTGTTTGCATTTGTTTTGAGTTGGGTTTATCCCCGCTTTCTCCCTGTGGCTGTCCAAGGGCTGTCACTGGAACAAAGAGTGGTGCAAGTGGGAATTAGCAGCCAAAAGTGTGCAGGAGCACATGATGGCAGCTGTGCTAGTTTCTGCTGCTTAAATTCCTTGGTGAGCAATAGTCTCAGACCTTACAGATATTTTTAGTGTTTTGCCATTTATAAGAGTTAAAAAATATGTGGGACACCCTTACTGATTATCTAATGGGGAGCTACTGTTTTGTTGCACATTTCATACTGTGATAGTGCTGTCTTTTGTGTCCCTTGTAAATTAAAATTCAGGTCTCCAAAACCAGTAAATGGTCATAAGTGGCTAACAAGTCAGCAAGTGTCATGTGATTTATAGTGCAGGCATGATACTGTATAATTCATATATACATACATAATCTCTGAATTCTGAAGATGCTACCCTGATTTTGTATAGCACCAAACATGACGTGTGGGTTGGGTGATATCGAATGGTTAGTGGTTGGACTAATTTAGGCACAAGATCCTTGTCTCCTGAGCAGTGAAATGCTAAGTAACATTTCATTCTCACAGTAAATACCGGATGGGAGGGTGTAAAGAAGGCAGAGCTAGACTTCTTTCATTGACACCTGGTGACAGGATGACAGGCAGTGGGTACAAGCTGCATACAGATTATTAAATTATGTTTCCATTGAAACACAGTATAAAAAACTTCCTTATCTTGAGGATGGACAAACACTGGAGGGGCTTGCCCAAAGAGGTTGTAGAAGCCCCATCCATGGAGGTACTCAAAACTCAAGCAGACAAGCAGCTTGCTGCATCTGACCCTGATTGATCAGGGGCTTAGGTTCAATAAGCTTCTGAGGTCCCTTCTAGTCTCAGCTATTTTATGATTTTGCTGATATTTATAGGTAAAAAAAATCAGAAATACTCTGTCATTTTATTTTATGAAAACTTTTTTTTTTTTTAATTTTTCTATTTTGAAGTATTTAGTTATTCAGTTTCATATTTTACTTAAGTTTTGGCGAAAATGAGACATGGTGGAATTTGCAAGCTTTCTAAAATGTGTTAAATTATATTTAAAGACTTGTGATTGTAACTATGAAAATCACATTGAAGTCTGTGAAATTATCTTTCAGCTTTGAATTAGCACCAGATTTCACGTGATGTGAACCGTCACATGATGGAGATTTTTATTTAAAAATAGCATCTTTTTACTTGGTCCATGGCAAGAAAGATACATTTTTAGTATCATTTTGTGCTTGGAAAAAACACCAAAAAAACAAGACATACTTGACAAGACAACTCTTGCAGGTGATCTCCATTAATCCACAATAGAAATAGCTGTCTTCCTGAAGTTTTTTTCGAGATCAGTGAGACCTATAACGTGACCTAAGAATTTCATGATAAACTCTATTTTCACTTACTTGCAAATGGCTGTTCTGGGACAGTCCATAGTTAAAGAGGATGCCAATGTAAGCATGGAAAAACTGGGCAAATGTACAGTGAGGCTTCACAACATAGCCTTATCTTCTGTGAATGTGTGATTGAGGAGCTTTCTTGTGTTTTGAAATACTTAGGAGCAAGGGACTCTCCGTTCAAATGTCAGCTTTCTTGAATTTTAACTTTGATTGATTTGTCAGACATTTTCTGCCCACAGTTTTGTTATAGCCTGAGTGTCTCTGGAAAGGTTCTGTGAGATGGGTGTATCATTCTTGAAAATGGAAAATAAATAGTCTAAAAAAAGGTCTATGACCTCTTCTTTGCTTTTGAGCAAGGACTTGGAATTTGAAAAGGAAGCTTTAATAGGTTTTAAGATGTGTCTTTTGCCATGTCTCTGAATGTCTGTCCTTATTGCAGTGAATTATAAGCTTTTGAAAATTGCTGCTTACTCATACACAGAAGAAGCATATTACTTTGTCAGCATATTCTGAAAATATTCCCTGAATATTCTTAATCTTCTAGAAATGACTGTGTCTGTCCTGGCTTGGAGATCAAACGCTGTATGACATTTCAAATTTACAGATCCCCTGCTATTTTCACAAAAGGGTCTTGTTTTTTAAATTTTTCTGGGACAGTGTATTTTGATTCTTACACTTGTTGGTAATTCCGGTTTTTCTGTATTTTATGCTTACTTTTCCCAAATGCTAATTGAGAAGGGTGTCAAGAATGGGATTAATTTCCCATGATGGTAGCCTTCTAAAAATATAGTTGGTATAAATCTGGGCTGGTCACCATAGGCATCTTTAGTCATGTAAAGAGAGATGGAGACTTCCAGGGGAGGATTCCCATAGCCTCTTTTTATTTCTGTCTTTAGATGAGACAATTCCTTCTTTAGAGATGCCTGTTTCTTGTCACTCGCAATAAAAGCAGCCTAAGGTGACTGGCACAAATTTAGACTTTTAACTTTTCTATTAAACATTAAGACAGATAAATTCCATCTCATGTGACATAATTTGAGATTTAAAAGGCAGAAATGTTATCACTGACATTCACAAAAACATTCTGCTTTCACACTAGTAAAAAAAGCTATTAAAATTATTTCTTTATGGTTATGGTGATATGTACAAGCTGATCAAAATAAAATTTTCCATATCTCTTAGATACTGTATGTAACCATTAAAACAATGCACTTTGAATGCCATTTTAATATTAACTTTGAAGTATCAACATATTTTGGGTGTTTTCTTATGTTTGGATTCTAAGTTAAGAAATATGAATGTTTTAACTCTATGTCATTATTTAATTTCTGGTAAGGTAATAAAAAGGATGTATGATGAGATGCTGGCATTGTTGCCTTTAGCTTTCAACAAAAGATTGAAAGAATCTGGTGCTAATATAACAGACAAAAATGCAGTTTTAGTTAATAGCAAGAATTTAGGTGGGTTTCCAATTTGAAACAATTTGCTCTAATATCAACTAATATTGATAATGTGTTCTATTAAATGAGATTGTGATGAAATGCTATTTTCCATTTGTATTGAAGTATTTTAGATTTCCTTAGTAATTTAAACTGTTTATACTTGTGTAATGGCAACTGCATTGGCTAACCCAGGATAATAACACCTTCTTCAGTCCCAGTTTTCATGGGTAAGGGCTATATGTGGGGAGAACTTTCTTGCCATGGAATAATTGAATGTGTCTAAAAGGCATTAGAAGTAATGTATACTGGCTCTATTTGTTTTTTAGGTAAAATGTAGGCATATGACATAGAAATTGTGGTGTAATTTATTATCAGATCTCTTTTTATGTTTAATTGCCATGTATTTGAATTATTACCTGAAGGGGCTAGGACTTACCCAGACTTCATACATGTTTTTGTCATCACTGTGATGAGACTATGGGCAACAGTTGAATATGCTTCAAAGATGGTCTCAGTTACACTTGTCCTTTTGTTCAGAAATGCTGATCATGGTAAGCACTGTTTCTGTACATCCAGTCATGATTGACTGATTAACTCTTATTGGGGTGTATAAAACTTTTCTTTCAATTATAATTTTGCTTTGAATATGACATTTTGTATTTGAGGTGTATATTTCATTTTGTTTCCATCCTCTCACTGTAATTTAAAGTGGTGCATTTAGTTCAGTATTGCATAGTAGCAGCATGCATGAATTATAGCGTAACACTACAGCAAATACTGATTCCTGGAATCTACATTTGGCTGCGGAAAAAATTTGTTTTTTAAAGGAGTGCTTGCAAATTGGTGTAAAGAAAGTGGTTAAAGAATGGAGACAACCTCATGTTGGTAATTTGTAGTTACTTTCTCTGTCTATTCCTTCTAATATTTGTACAAAATAACATTCACCAAAGTTTGTATTGCAGTATCACCAAGTTCTGTGCTCTAAACAAGAACAAAATATTTCCCTTAGAAACACTGTCGCATCAGTACTTGCTGGCCAAGGTTCTCACTGGTAAATACAGAAAGCTTCACCAAAGCTGGCAAGCTGTCTCTTTTTGTAGTTGAAACAAGTTTTATAGGCTTTATTTTTTTTTCAAGCCTGTAAGATTGTCTGGCTTTATTTGGATTGGGTTTATATTATTCCCATAGTTCTGCAACTTTAAGAATGTTCAGTTTTGAATGGAATTTTATGCTTTATCACAAAAAACCCAAAAGACCCTAGTTCTGAGAAAATGAAAAGGGCAGTTCAGCCAAGGTGCCACTAAACAGTGGATGTTTGAGTACTGAAGAACTGTGCCTATTTTTATTGAACTATAAATTTTATGACACTTTGTCCTGACCTTGTTTGAGGGTTAAACTGAGAAGATCCAACAGGCTGAGAATATCTGGGTTCAGTGAATGAATCTGAGTACAGAAACCTGAGGAGTATCTGTTCAAGAAAAACATTAATGACTGCATCAAAGTTAACAGAACAAGTATTTTCCACAGCATAGGCATCTAAGTCAGCAGGGGCTTTTTAATAATAGAAAATTTCACATGGGCTCAATCCCATTCCATGTGGAAAGTGAATCAAGTTCCTGTCACACTGTTATCTGACTCAAAATTTAAAAGCAACCTGAAGTTTCAAATAGGGAAAAGGGAAAGATGTTTTGATTGCTTCAGGCATTTTTAGGAAGTATAAATATGTGTTGATAGTTGTTCTAAAATTACCTGTGTGCTATGCATCTTGTTTCAATTTGCAGACAAACAAGAAAGAAAAGGTTTTGCCAGCATATCTTTATTTCTTCAGCCTATATAAGGTCTCTTTTCTCTTGAGGATTTTGGAGTAGATTCCTGAATTGGTTGAGAGCATCAATTGGTTGGACCTTATGCCATTCTGTCAATTTAATTAATTTTCTACTTTGTGAGAGATAGAGTCGTATTTGTTTGAGTAAAACTTTGAGACCTCTTTCCAGTGGTATAAGTGAGTGAGAGCTGGGTGATAGGCTAAATAAGGATGCCAGCTAAGCAAATGCCTTTTGCTAAAATGATGTTTTTAAAGAATCTGGTGTCCTGCATGCAGTTACAGTTCCCTGGCACTGAACTTCTTAGGGACTGGAAATGGTGTGAAACTTGCATTTTTGATGGAATAGAATATTCTTCATATAAGATCAGTAAACGTTTATAAGTAATTACTGTCTATTGGAAAACAGCTGCATTGTTACTCTTCAGAGGTAGAAGCACTTGGATGGTAATGAAGGGATTCTTGTATACAGCTAACAAAGCACGGTGAGATCCTTTGGGGCATAAGTCATAACGTAATAATATTAATAATACACTGCATTTCATCTGAGGATTTCAAAGAACTTTATAGGAAACATCAATGAATTAAGTATCACCTTAACCCCCTGTGGAGCCCTGCTAAGACTTGGTTGGGTTGAATGCAGAAATACCATCTCATTTTTATGGTAAGTTGGTTACTGTACCTTTGCTGCACACAGGTAATTCAGGAAGTATCAGTATTTTCCACATGGAGATCATAAGGCATAGAGAAACAGATTGACTTGGTCTGGGCAAACAGTAGCTCCAGCATAAGCATTCCAACACCAAAATCATCCCAAACAGCCTGGCTGTTTGCAGTGATAGTTGGCTCAGGCTGCTGGATCTCTGCTGTCGTACAGCTTGAAGCGCTATGCAATATTACAGAAGATAACACTGTGCAAATAGTGCAGTTGGAACCTGGCCATTTAGGGTAGCAATTTCATGAGTTCTGATATGCTGATGCATGTCTATGTCAGAAAAGCAGCATATCTTTACGTGTTAAAACCATCGGTAGGTGATACATTAGACAAAAACAACTTTCCAAGGTCGAGACACAAACACTATAGCTGAAAAGTATAAGAGCAGAAACCATCTGCTGTGTAGTAAGTTTTGATGAAAACATACATGATGGAAACCAAAGCTAATTAAACAGTTATTCCACGGTGCAATTTAGGGTTTTTAAGATAATCATATTTAGAAAATTGTTTTGGAGAGACAATTGTAAAAGACACTTTGGGTTTTGCCCCTTCAGCACTGCTGCCTGTTTGTGGCTGCCTTTGGCACATCATTCCTAAGGACCGTTCATTCAGCGCTTGTCCATCCTGTTGAAGGAGACACCAGTGGTATCTTAAAAGTGTTCTTTAATATCTTGCCATTCTAAACCTCATATTTTGAGCTAGTGAAATATAAAATTGCTTCTCTCCTTTATCTGTAGCCACAAATGAAAACATGTAGGTTCTCAACTGACACAATTTTGGCGAAAATTATATTTTTAAATAGAAACCAAGTACGGGTTATGCTAATAGAACCTCATTTGTAATTTAAACCGAAGCTGTTAACACTCAATAATGGAGCCATACATCAAGGAGTTTTCTGCAAAAACAGAAAAATACTAATTCTTCATCCTCAGATCTGCAAATCCAGACTGATGGGATTTCAGCCCTTCATCTTTTACTGACAGGCGGCAGCATCAGTGGAATAAAACTAAAATGTGATCCCCTTTCTCTCCACCCCCTTCCCCTAATTTTACTCTGACAGAGGAAGAATCACAGTTTTAACTGGTGTCTTAGCCCAGGGGAAAAAATGGTCTGTCGTCAGGTCTTTCAGGGAGAAGGAGTTCTTTCGTGGAGCAGTTGAATGGTATTTTGATTCTCAGGATGCATTTTATACCTGTATTTTTGCAAGATACAATAAATGATAAATGTTAATGATAAATGTTTCTGAGACAGTTATTGAGAGCAGAATCAAGGTCATCAACCTTCCCCCAAGAGATCCTTATCTCTCGTTCTTGTTTCTGATAAAAATGTTAAACATGGGGGAGATGGGCTCCAGATGGACTATCTGAAACTGCACTTATATGAGAAATCCCCAGCCATATGTTAGTAAAGTATGTATATTCTAATTTTTCACCTGCAAAAATCAGTGACTGATCACATTTTTCTAGATAAATTTTAATTGATTTTGCAATGATTTGGTGCATGCATGTTGAAGTTTATTATTCTAAATCCCCTAACATGAATACATTACTGTAAAGTTCTCTACAATTCATGATGAAATAGAAACCCTTGGGTATTTTGAAGTTGAGACCTCCTTTGTCTTTGGAGAAATTCATTTTGAAGCCCTACAGCTAAATTACAGAAATTTCATTGCTGCAAATGAGTTGCTCCCGTTCTGGAGTTGTCTTATGAAGCTGAGTTCCTGCATACGGCTGAAAATACTCAGTTGTCTAAAGAGAGAAAAGATATAAATCTGCCACAGCAAAAGAAACTAGAAATTTTTATGGAAAGCAAAAATAATGTGGTCTTTTACCTAGAACAAGAATGATTTCCCTCTTTGTATTAATTGGCTTCTGCAGCATCTCTTAGTATTTTAGTTCAAATCAGGACTGCACTTGAGAAGTATCAGGAAAGACTAGCCTCCCATTGAGCCTTCCTGATGATAAAGCTAAACAAGAGCAAGTGTTTGAAGAATGGACCAAACCTATGCAGAAGTACAAAGTGAAGTGTCTTGAAGCACATGCCTGTAATGTGTTCAGCTCCAGCTGTTCTAATGCGCAAGGCCATTTTTGTTGGGCACTACTGTTTCTTAATGCTGATGTTTTCTTAGTTATAAAAGGCCATGGGTATTCTTGTCATAAATAAGTCTGTAAAAAACCCCACCCTTTCATGTCTCTGAGTGATGTAATATTTCCACTTTTTGGTCAGATAGTAGATTAGAGTCTGTAATTGTAGAGTTGTTACTGTGAAATGTTTTTCCGCTCACTCCAGACCTATCTAAAGGGCTTATGGAGGAAAGGAACAGTGGCTTAAGTTCACTGAACAGTTGTTAAAAAGATAAATCAGGTTAGAAAATGAATGGGGAAGTGACATCATCCTGAAGAATTAAAGTTCTGAAGTAGTGTGTGGCTGTAACATGTTAGCTGAGTACTTAAATGTGGCTTGCATTCTGCTCTGTTCTTAGTGCTTTCTGCTGGGTTCCCACACATTTGTTGATCACATTTGTTGCTGTTGTTGAAGATGTCAATTTTGCAATTTCTTGATTGCTATCATAAGCTAATGGGCAAATATCATGAACCTAGTTTGAGTCACTGACAGGCACCGTGTAAAGATATGAACAAGATACTGCAAAGTATCTTTGGTGACTATCTGGTGTTTCTATTACTTCTCCTTCCGTGAAGTGGAAGCTGGCCAGGCTTAGGACCAAGGGAATCTTTTCCATTACTTGCATTGACTTCTCCAGTGTTGGCAGGGTACTTTATATCTTGCATGCACAGGCCTTCCATCCGGTGGAAGTATTGTGTCAACGGAAGCATGTGAATAGTACTTGAATAGTTTCATGATTTGTGGATAAAACCAGGCAGAATTGTGCCTGAAGAAACAAAAATATTTCTAAAAATTAGACACAACGTTGGTTTAAAGGTTGTGTCCTTTGAAAGGATTTGAAGCAGTTTAGGTGCTTATGTTGCTCAAGGGACTTTGAGTACTGTGAGGTTTTAAGGAAGGCTAAGTATTCCAGGAAGTTTAAGAGCTTATGGCATCGTAAATATTTAAGATGATTTGAAAGGTTATGTCCTCTTTAGTATTTGAGTTGGATTAAGTGCTTATATTGCCTTAAGGACTTTTTCCCTTTTTTTCCCTAAAAGGAACCTGGGAAATTAAATGCAAAAAAACTCCTGTAGTTGCAACATTTGGGCTTTTTTTCATTTTTGTTTTCATTTGAGAAATGCAAAATTCTAGGTTTCAATAGCAGCATTAACTTGACCACACTAAACATGCATCAGAGATGGACAGACTAATGGAAATAGTTTCTAGGAAACCTCTGGATATGAAATCCAGAAGCAGTAGTTTTTTCACAGCCTGTGTGTTGGGAAATGTTTTTTTCTACTGCTTGTTTTGTATGATCTGGTAAAGATCAAATAGATGATCAGGATAGAATCAGATTATGGAATTACAAAGAAGCAATTTCACCTTAGAAAGTAAAGAACATCTATAATTCAATATGCAAGAAAATAGGAAGCCATTTAGTTTCACTTTGTGCTTTTGCTGATATATTACTTCTGTGAAAAGGAATAGCAAATATTATAAGTCTAGGTCTCAGTGGCTTTTTTTTTTTATCAATTTATATATTTATTCTTGTCTTCTGAGATGCCTTGACAAAATTCTTCACTAGCGTATTTGCAAAACATATTTTGAAAATTTTCTATTCTTCTACATTCTTGAAAAGTAAATTTTATATTTTTTATTTTATTAACCAAATACATACACTTCTCATTGCATTAAAAGCAAATAGTCAGTATTCATTCAGTGTATTCTATGCTGCTTCAATTAAATGGGCATCAGTCCATCAGTCCAAACATTTTTCTCGTGGGCCTCTAATACACCAGTGATTTTGCTCAGTTATTTCAGCACAATTGCTGTAGCTGTATCTGCTCTTGCAGGCTGTCCTGGCGCAGCATGCAGCACCAGCCATCTGGCCATGTCTGGTAGCCTCATGGGGAATACAAAAGACACCACCTGGAGTACAGCATCCAGCTCTAGGGTCCTTAACACAGGAAAGACGTGGGCCTGTCCAAGAGAGGGCTACAGAAATGATCAGAGGAATGGAACACCTCTGCTATGAGTAAAGGCTGAGGGGAACTAGGGTTGTTCAGCCTGGAAAAGGAAGGTTCTGGAGAGGCCTCCCTGTGGCCTTTCAGTTGTTAAAGGGGGCCTGCAATAAAAATGGGGACAGAGTTTCTACCAGGGCCTTTAGTAAGAGGAGTAGGAGATGAGGGTAACCTGAAGCCCTCATGTCTGGGCATGCTTTCCTAAAGATTGCATTCATTTACATGGGTGGGATGGATGAGTCCATATGTTCCAAGAAAGTTCACAGATAATGTCCCAGCAAGCTAAACCAGCCTGTTAGTTATACCAAAAGTACTGAAACGGTGGTGGTAGTGCTGGCTCGCTCTGTCCCAGCAGTTATGACCAAGAATCACCAACAGCTGGTAGTACAATGTGTTCAAAGGGTGGGGTGGTCAGAACTGAGTAGCTGACACCTTTCAGGCTGTGGCTGGTTCTCCGTTATGTCTCACTTCATGCAGAGTTGAAAAGGGAAAGACAGGGAGAGAAGGGGATGTATTTCAAAACATAGGTCTAAGGACGGTGCACAGAATGAGCTTTTGTTGCTCTGTGATGCCACGCAGTCAAGTGATTGTGTTTTACAAGAGGTTTGGTGTAATTGTGAGTTCAGCTACTTCAGAACTTACAGTTCCTAATAGCTTCTCAAAATGGTTAAAATATATTTTCATGTGTGTACATCTTTAAATGTACTTCCTTCTACTTTTCATGTATCCCATGGAAGAAAGACCAGTGTTTTTCTGCCTTTCTCAAACTTTGCATCATCTCAAATTTTAAATGTACAGTTTCTGTATGAATGACATTTCACCATCCAAGTTATAAAAGAAAACACACCAGACCAGGATGGACCCCTGATGAGCCCCATTCATTGTATCCTTCTTTTATTCCTAGTCTCTGTATCAAATTTCTGAACACATCTTGTATTAGCCTTAAAATAGCTTAATTTAGTCTTTGTTTCCTTTGCTTCTTTTTATGAGTCATCCCCTTCTTTTTATGTGTCATCCACTGCTTCTTTCCCATTAAAAAACTACTTTTTCTACTGAAGGAGAAATGTAATTGGCTTGCCAAATTTTGGTTGTGACAAAACTGTATTGGCAGGTATTTATTTTCTTGTTGTAAGAAAAAAAAATAAAGTCTTCCTGGTCTTGGTTTTCTCAAAAATATTTCAGAAACTGAATTTCATTGAAAAATTTATCATTTTAAATCTCTTGTTTTTTCAGCTTTTCATGACAGGCACCATATTTTTCCCTCTTCATTTTTCTGGAGGTCCATTCATTCTCTAAAGTTCTGAAAAGTTGCTAATGCCAGTGAGGGAGTTTCAATTAATTGTCTTAGAATCCCTTGCACTGTGATTAAATGTCTTACCTATTGAGGAAATGCAGCTGTTTATGGTAATAATGGACTAAGACTTTAGTCACTGGTTTGACTTGAGTTAAGAATAGATTTCAAAAATAAAGATAACTTAAACTCTTAAAATTTCACTGATTTGCTTTTGAGTAGATAAAGATGATGGATAAGTGAAATTTCAGTGCAGGCAGGCATTGGAAATATTGGAGTTTTGGCTTCACAGCACAGGCCAACATCATGTTTTTACCTAACATAAATAAGTGTGGTTAGGCTGAACTCATCTGACAGCATCTAACTTACTGCTGTGTCTCATCATCTGGTTTCCCTGTTTTAGTTTTTTGTCCCTTTTGTCGCTAGTTTTAGCGATCAGACTGTATTTGTTTCTTTTATTAAAGGCTAAGCAAAATATATGTCTTTGATTCTTTTGCAAATAGCCTGATCAGCTCTTTCTTGAATTTTCCCGTTACGATTAAGGAATGTAAAAAATGCTTTTTGCTAAATTTTTTTTTTTTTAAATTACATTTCACTTTCGATTTTTGCCCTTCTGACTTTGTCCCTGTACTGTCATGTTTTTCTGTCTCACCTTCTTGCATTAATCGACCTCTAGTTTCCTCAGGTTGCAGGCCCTTGAAGAGCTTGTGATGTAGCCTTTTTCTGCATTGACTTAGTTTGCTCTTGTGCCATAAATATTACTCCTTGACGTAACTGTGCGCTCTCTTGAACTCTCTCTTCTTCCCTTCGAGTTACCTTTTACAGGATCCTGGCCACCAATTCATTTACCCAAGTCCTTTTCTGTAATCTCCATTGACTTTATTCTTCTAGTCTCCCTTTTCCTTCCCATCCTTAGAAATGGGAATTCTCTCATGTTATGGTTTCTTTCAGCCGATGTGCCCTCAATTTTCACGTTCCTAGTGAGCTGAAGGTTGAAGTATAATCTAAAACATTTTTTGCTTTGAGTGTTTTCCTCAGTTTCTGTACTAAAAATGGTTGCTCACACATATTTGGACAGCCTGTATCTTGCTCTCTCCTTTCCAAAAAGATGACCAGATAGTTAAGTTTGCTGTTATTGCCAAGTTCTGCTGATACTTGCTTACACTACTTGGTCACAACCACCCCTATAATTTTTATTATTTTTTTCCTGACAGGAGAAAACTCAGTATGTTATTCAACAGATGAAGGGCTGTGCTAGATGTACAAGCAACCAAATGTCAGCAGATATGTGAATTTATCTTTTTATACTGCATTGGTAAACAGACTGAATTTCAGCTTGTGTTTCTTCTGGCCACATCTAAAAGAAAAAACCTTTTTGAAAATTAGAGATGGTGCCAGAAACAATTATGAAAGTGATTTAAGAGCTTGAAAATTGCCTTGCAGTGAAATATTTAAGATCAGTCTGTTTACCTTACCAAAAGATGTTTGAGAAATTACTTAATTACAGCATACCTTCACAGAGAAAAAAATATCTGGTGCTCTAGAGAGCTCTTTAATCTAGTACAGAAAAAGAAAGTGTGTCATGAAACAATTGTTTCAGCTGAAACAGAATTTATTCTTCAGTCAGCTTTAAGTGTTTGGGTTCAATAATAAGGTAACTGTCTGAAATTTTATAGTCTGTGATATTATAGGAAGTCAGACTTGATGATCTAATGGTCCTTTTTGACCTTAAACTCTCTCTAATTCATGAATCTCTTGAACTTCAGCAACTCTGCAAAACACATGGCCCTCTTCTTGGCAATCTTGACAGCCAACAGAAGAGAAATACACTTGGACTGGGAGGGGCTTGTGGGATAAGATAAAAAACAAAGCAAGGGAGAGGGGGTAATTCCTTTTGAAATAATTATGTTTTTTTATCAGGGGATCTGAAGACATTTTCTAAATTTGTGACTGGTTTCTACTTTCTTATTCTAGGTGGAGGGCCCCTTCCAGAAATAGTTACTCTTGGTAGTTCATATATTCTTTTATTTTACTTTTAACATCCCTCTAGATGAGCTATGTTGCTCATTTGGCCAGCCTATAGTGGCCTTTGCTGGCTTTTTGTGTTTGGGAAAAACCCAGGAAGATGATACAAGACTTGATATCTGGAATGCAGAGACCATTAGTGAATTCTTTTGTCATAGGTTGTAGTAAAAGTTTGGAGCTCTCTTTTTCTGGTTATTGTCTTTTCCAGCATTAAAATGTTAACTCCAATCAGAACTGTAGCCACTACCCTTTATTCAGTGCAGTACAAAAGTTATGGGCACCCCATTGTGTTTATTGTATTTACTTGCAGGAGCAATAGGGCAATACCAATATTGCCATATACCAATAGGGAATTCCTCTTGGAATTTGAAGAAAGAAAATATTCTTGTTAGGAGATTACAGACATCTTGTATAACAGATGTTCTAAATGAGAAACCATCAAATACATGGCACCAGCAACCCCCACCCAAGGATTAACATTTTGGCTTTGAAATGTGCCTTAGGCTAAAGTTTGGCATTAAACTCCTCAAATCAAGGGCAGACTTGTTGGGTTTTTTTTCTGATTTTTTTTAATCAGTCATGTTTTAGGAAGTGCAAAAGCTAGACAGCTTTACACTGATGCTTCCATGCAGATTGACAAGTTTGAAATTTTTGTGTCAAGAGAGGAATGACTGGTATTAGGCAAATTTCTATTAAATTTGAGGAAAGAGTCACGAGGAACAGATTATCTCATGTTTGCTTCTCACATACCTTTCTGATTCTTCCTTCATAGGCAATATGTGGAAGCACCTCTAGGTGTAAACAATTTTGACCATTGTGCCATCTGAGTATTTAGAGTTATGTCAGCAATGAGATGCATTTAAGAAATCTAGAAAGTTTTCCTACATCCTGAAAATGAGACATCACTGATTTTATGCAAATCACTACTTAAGTGCTTTTCTACACAGCAAATAGTTTCATCATGCCTATTTTAAGATTATTTTCAACAAGCCCTTCTACTGATTTTGGTCTTGTAAATCCTGACATTTGCTTGCCTTATTGGTAAAAGAATAGTAAGACTTTGAGATATTCCACTTCATTTATTTGAAAAAACTTAAAAATATCAAAGGTAAAGTAATTTCTGTTTGTTTCAGTTTTTATTTTTTAACAGATTTAGAAATGCATATCAAAATAGTATGTTTTTCATAGAATCATAGAACAGTCCTGAGCTGGAGGAGATCTATCAGAATTATTGAAACCCAACTCCTGGCCCTGCACAGGACATCCACAAGAGTCACACCATGTGCCCAAGAGCAGTGTCCAAACACTTCCTGAACTCTGTCAGCTGGTGCTGTGATCACTTCCCTGGGGATCCTGTTTCAGTGCCCAAAGACCCTTTGGGTGAAGGATAATTCCAGATATCTAACCTAAATACCCCCTGACACAGCTTCATGATGTTTTGTTTCTTTTTCAGTGCTTGTAAGTGGTTGCTGTGATGCCAGACTTTCTTTTTAACTTTAGTTGGTAACTTTTTAGAAAGAACAACTGTGTGTCTTCCATCAACTGCCCAGCTCTTGTGCCTCCCTTAGGACAGTCTCCTCACTCAGGCTGCACCTAATGTACTTTATGTTTTGTTGCTTTTTACATGGAATGCTTTTAAAACCCCATGAACATGCTTATTATTGTGCTTTTTCCTATCCTGATGGAAAGATCAACAAAGAGAAACAGTGCCATTGCCCTCTTTAATTCAAAATTAATTGTGATTTCTCCATTACTAATTTTGCTTGCATTGGCTTGGTTTACCACAATCTTGAAGGCCACATCATTCTTAACACAATTATGTTCATCACTGGCAGTTCTGTGGTCTGCTCTTTGGTGTTTGTATAAGTTGTGTTAAACCTGAATCTTGACCAAGATTCACTACCACAAAGACAACTTAAAAAAACCCACCAAACCTAATATTTTATTTTTAAAATAGTAGACGCGTCTGTGTTTGATGCAAAAGCGCAAATAGCATCCAGGAGATGGCAAGGTTCCAACTTGAGATATTCTGTGATTCTGAGGTGTTCAGTAGGTTGTTACCAGTACTGAAGCAGTACTCTTGGCCTCTCTTCTAATTCTGAAATGAAAGCAAGGTGTCACCGCTTTGGACACCCCTTTTATAACATCTGTAGAGCTCGGTGACACCGTGTCACACCGTGCACCCCTGAGCAGCCTCCTTGGTGAGTCGATCACAGCATGTTCTGCTGCTGAGGAGGTGTAGCTTGCAACTGCAGAGTCAGAGTCTGTCCTGTCACCTGCAGGAATGCAGCGAGGGGGGGTTGCTGGCTGCCACTGACTTGTGTCTTGATAACACCTGCATGTAGCAACCAGCAGGAGATGCTAGACACGGGTTTTGATTCCAGTTCTTGGCCCTCACTAAATCTGAAGAAACTGTAAGTCTATTAAATGCCCTCATCTGGTCCATTCTGACCACACGATCAAGCTAAAGAGTCAAGCTCTTTTTACTTTAATTTTTTTTTTTTTTATATTTTAATTTTTTTGTTTGTTTTGGTTTGGTTTGGTTTGGTTTTATTTTTGCCATTCAGTGGGCAATGGCCGATCTTCATTTTGGATCAGTTAAGGATTGCATTTGGACTTTGCATTCATATGGACTGTTTAACAGCTTGAATCTGGCTGTTTGCAGCTCCTTTCTCCCGCTAGGAAACAGGATATTGTGGCTAACTTAATGCGTGGGTGTGGGCGACAGATCTTGGACAAGACCTAGGAGTTTAGGTGTGCTTTGGGACTTAGTTGGTGTGTAGACAGTTTTCCACCTCAAGTCTGAATTGTAATGAAGTTTACTCTGGCACTAAATAGCTTGCTTTCTAAAGCAAGGCCCAACTGCAATCCAAACAAAAATGACTGTTTTGAATTCGGGTGTCTTCATGGTTATGAAACATTTATTTCAGATGTGGAAACTTTTATTTAAGAGCAGTTGGTTATACCTCAATGTAATCTTTAGCTTAAAAATCTCAGATACAGCTGGAGTCAGTAGTAAAAGTCCTATTACAGAGTAAGTTTGTACTCCACAAGTAAGGTTCATCTGCCTTTGATTCAACAAGTTTGCTACTTCTGTGTTCAGAACCTGGGTAGTTCTTACTAGAACTACAGATGCATGCAAGATAATCTGAATTACTGTTCTTGTTTTTACCAAATTAACTTTCAGTATGTGGATGTTTGTAGGAACTCTAGATACAGCAGTGTAGGTTAAGAAAAAAATGGGGAAGTGAAATACGAATTTTCAAGCTTCTGTCTTCCTTTCACTGTCGTTTGCTGCTTCTAAGTTCTGGTTTGTTTTGTGATATGTTTTGGAGGGTTATTTTTTTTCCTTTTGAAAAGGCTAAAGGATGAAAAACTGTGCTTGGGAAGACTCCACATATTCCTTCCTTTCTTTACATACAAATATAATTGTCATTGCACCAAAGAAGGGCAGTCTTTGGGATTTGACTGGTTCATTTGTATCAGTTTACAAAAAGTGATAAATACAGTGTATAACTTGTGTGGGCAAATGTTTCTGTAAATCCTCTTTTTCTACAGCTGTTTTCAAAGCTGTGAAAAAAAAATGGTGCAACACTTCCATAACATTAAATTTGAGAAATAATTGTACTTGGCAGTTTTTGTTTGCAGCAATGCACGAAAGGCTGAAGGGTTTTGTACAGTTCAAAGAGCACATTCCACAGTTCTAGCAGTTGTCGGCTGCCTGCAGGGATCATTTGAATTTTCAAGGAAAAAAAGCATCAGAGTAATGCCCAGACCATTTGGTTATATACTCTCATCCCTCTCTTTTTTAAATTTCACCTGTACAAAAAGTTACTGGAAATAAGCCATATATAAATGTGGCACACCTCAATGTCAGTTAAAAGATCTTGTGTCAAATTTCATTGCTTCTTGTTCTTTCCTATTAATACTTACTAATGTAGAGATTAATATGAGAAGTAAAAAGCGAGGAATAGCATTGTTCAAGCACATGGGGATGGTGAGAGTGAAAAACAGCAAAGGGAGATCCTTTTACTTGTTTGGATCCTGTAGTTATTTGCTTATTGCATTTACCAAATTGTAAATTGTACAAGACACTCCGTGTTACTTTGCTGTAGGAGAACCTGGTTACGAAGGTAAACCCTTTTGTCTGGTCTGCCAAACCTGGAAAACTTGCCAGCTCCTACATCACATTGCAGCTCTGTCACTTTCCAGAAATGTGTTGACTGTCACTGTGTGTCTGTCTAAAGCTTCTGCTTATCTAACAGGAGGTGATGTGACTATTTTTATGCTACGTGCCCTAATAGAATTTTTGGTGAAGTATTCCATGGTCTTTCTCAGTTTTTTTTTGCTATCGCTAGGGATTCATTAGTTCTGACTGCAGATTGTTGCTTAGCTCCAAAGTCCTTCTGTTTTCTGTCATGTACAGAGACAATTTTGAAGCTAAGAAGCCTTGCTCTGAAGCACAAATAGTTTTTGTCCCTTCATTTGTGCGGGTTGCATGGTTTGTATTGCTGAAATCTCTCTCCTCCCTCCTTACAAAGTGCAGTGCCTTGAGCTGGAGTCCATGACCTGATGGGAGCTTGGGTAGGATGAACCTCCTGAGGCTCGATGCCCTCCTGCCCATGTGCCTCACCTGAAACTGCATAACTCTTCAAGATCACTTAATTGGTGCCCCTTCTGTTAGTTTTTGGGTAGTTAAAATCCTTAAATACTCATTTTAGCTTTAAGACATTAAGCTCTATCTTGTTTGTAGCTTCTGTAGGATGTATTACTTTGATTTAGAAAATAAGTTTGTTTTTCTTTCTGTTCCTTAGGTACACAAAACCTTAGAAATATGTAATATAAAATGAATTGTAAGACTATCTGTCTGGACTTGCTAAAGACAGTCACATTGCCAGCATCACAGATCTGTGTGGTGCCTCTGAACTTTGAAGCTGTCCCATTATGCATATTTGCTTGCTTTCTGATCTCATATTCCCACTTTCTTACATTTTCCCTCAACATCTCATTCCTTCTCGGTCTGTTTTGTGCACGGCCTACATTCACAGAAGCTGTCCTGGGCTGTACCTGCTGCAGCAGTTACTCTTGTATTTCTTCCCTTTACATTTAAACTCGGCATTTCTGAGGGTACAGCTACTCTGAGTTTCCTTCTTTCAGAGCTATCACAGATATTTTGCTGCATTCCTTTTTCTCAGTTGCAGTTTGGATGTTTTAAAAATAAGACTCCAAACCATGTGTTTCTATTAATACTCTTCTTGGGCACCCTCTCTAAATTTTGTTCTATTTTGTTTTGTGAAATTTTACACTGTTCCAGAGCATTTCCAGCATTTTATTGTGTTCAGTGTCACTTTGAGGCATCTTTCATTGCTTTTTATGAATGTAAAATTTTCATTTAAGAGTTTCTGTAAAGTCCTTCAGTAAATGCTGTATATTGAAGTCGTAAATTGTTAGAAAAAGAACTGCAGAAACATGAGCAAAAACCTTCTTTCTGACTTACTTGTTTTCAAAAGTGACAGTATTGTGATCTTGCAACATTGTGATATTGCATGCTACTAAAATATAAGTTTGGATTCATATATACAGGAAATAGATTAATTCAGAACTCTTCAGAAATTTAAAACCAGAATTATACATAGCTGTAATTGGAAAGCTACTTGGTAAAATACAACATGCTCATTCCAGTGGCCTGGCTAGATGTGTATGATAAACCAATTTCCTATGCTTTATCAGTTTTAAGTGCACAGTCCTAGTATGTGTAATCCAGAAGAATGGTTTGGTGTGTGTATCGATGCTTTGTTTAGCTTATTTGCTATATTAGTTGACAAACACACACTGAATTAAATTCCTGAAAAACCTTTTGCTTGTTGCACTCACTTTGCATGTTGGCCCCCTGATTCAGGGCAATCCATCCTAAGGATATTTTATAAAGTTACCCTGGTCTCAAGAATAGAGTCACTTCTTCAGAAAGAGTCCTGTCAGGAATACACTTCACATATTATTTCACTGTAAGCACATCTCTTCCTGGGCTTTGTTTTATTTTGGGGTCCAAGTAATGGAGCATGCATGATCAGCTATGTGAAGAATGAGAAATAATTTCTGTATAGCTGATGAAGTCATTCACGTGCCATAGCTGAATTAATCTCCCCAGTCACCTGAAATGAAAAGCACTTGTTCATTAGGCTTACAAAAAAAAATCTCCCAGGACATTGCAGCCCAAAATTACTGGATATGTGCAAACAACATTCTACACTGGACTGTTGATTGCACCATGTGGGGCAGCTCTCTTTTCTCATGAGTTCATGTGTTTAAATTGCACATTTTACAGCACTTTCTTTCTATCAGGGCTATAGGTTTCAGCTCAAAGCAACTGTTTATGGACAAGTTGACAACCAAATTCAAAATTATGGTGTTGTCTGTTGGGAATGTCCTTCTTTGCAAAGTCTTCTGTCTAAGAAGAGATAAATGGAGCTGTAAGTTTTAAAGCAAAAAACATTTAGAGGAGTCTCTGGTGGCACAGATGTCAATAGGTGTGATTTTCAGCTGGAGGATTTTTATTGTGGCTGTTATTTTGCGGTTTTATTAAAAATGATTTTTAATTGCTAAAGTGGAATGGTTTCTTTATCCTCATATTCATGACAGTGGAAAAAACTGAGCAAGGCTATATATACAACATCAAAATCAGTCTTTAGGTAATAAGAGAGAAATGAGCAAAACTGGAAATTACTGCACTGAATAAACAAATTTTAACCTTATTTTAGTAGTGATTTTTTTTGGAAAGTATCATTAATTCTTAAAAAATACAAAGATTGAAAAAAAAATGGCTGAGGAAATCCAGTGTTTTGTGTAAATAATCACTGTGCTCATCCAGCCTTTCAGATTGCATCAGTTCAGTAAAACAAGGACAACTGATTGATCTTAGATCTTCAGATTTGAAAAGGAAATTTTATAATGAGTGGAAGAGGTTAGATTACCTGTCTGGTTTACAGAGTCCTATGGAATGCATAAACAAAAAGTTGCATTAATGATCAGTTTTCAGCACAGTAGGCAAGTAACAATGGGTGGTGCAAAATGGCAAGGCATGCTGAGAGGGACCTTGGGCTGCTCCTGTGCATTAAAATTTCTCCTACTGAGTAATGACACGTAGGTGTTTTTTTGCTCTGCTCACATAAAATGTTTGTTCAATATATATTGTAATGTCCAACAAGAAAAAAGAGGAAAAAAAAAAAAAAAGACAAGTAAAAAAAAAACCAACAAAAGATTGTGGGTGTTTTGGAGAATATTCCCACAAGCGTTAGAATACATTTAAACAAAGTTATGTTATACCTTCATTTTGCATAGCTTTTCTAGTCTGGTTACTTCATCTCATGGAAAATATTGCAGGAACAGAAAAGGACCAGCAAAGGCCACTGAAAACGATTGGTGGTATGGAAGTTATTTCATATGGGTAGAGATTAAAAAGATTAGTATTGTGTGCAGATAAAAAAAGAGGTAAGTGGTATGTAAAATGTTAAATAGTACAGAGGTAAACGGTATACGAAAGGATAAATAGTATAGAGACCTAAAGTTTGAAAATGTCTTTTTTCTAAGAAACCAGGGTGTGGGAGACAGTCAAATAAATAAATAAGTGAATAAAACAGGGTTGGAATAAAATCAGTACCTTTAAAAGCAGGCTGTGTATCACAAAACTTTTTCTGGCTTTGGGATGTTACTTGTTCAGAGGAAAACTGAGTTGTGTGGAGTACATATTGAAATGAATAGCTATTAATGCCCTAAATTAGATGATAGAAATAATAATAATAGAAAGAATCAGAATGTATCTGATAGAATGCTCAGAAGAGAGTGCTGCTCTTAAACTCTTCATGCTTCCTATATTCGAGTTACATTTCTTCCATTTTTCCAGTATCCTGTCATTTTTTACTGACAAAGAATATTTTCATTGTAGCAAGAGCACATTTATTAGGAGTTTTTAATGAGATGATAACATTAATAATAAATAAATGGTGTTTTGTGAAGTCCAGTCCATCTGTTGGTGGCTCTAGTTTTGTCTTTAACTGCTTGCAATACACTGCTTCTGGCTGCAAAATGAGCAGCTGTAAGCTTTTATTAACCCTTCAGAAACTATTAATTATCTTCATATTGATGTTGAAATCCTATGTAGACAGGCAAATTCTTTGAATTTTATTACAATTACTAATAAAAAGAAAAGGATTTGTTATTTTAAATAGGAATGCATTTTATTCTCAGCTTTGCACATGATGCATAAACACCTGCTTAGGAAATACTTGGCATTGCATACCTTTGTATTTATTTTCATATAATTAAAATTACTAAACCTGGAAAGTTGTTGGATGATATTGTATATAATTGAAACAGATTTAAAATTTCAGTGAGTCTTGTGTATGTATTTTATGAAGGAAAAAAAAAAGTTTTCTAACTTTCTGTCTTCTTAAAATTAATTTCTAACTTCTTTCCATTTTTTGAGTCATTATATTAAAGTATTTTTCCTCTAGTAGTTACTATTCCTTTCTTGTAACTGAATGTTTTTTCTTTATACTGGCTTCTTAAATCCTTTTGCATCGCCTTTTGCCATTCTTTCTTTAATCTTTTTCCTTCTGTTTAATTTTTAAATCCTTTGCCCTTTATCTTTTTTCAGTCTTTTTAGCTGCTCTCTTCTCCTTTCCTCTCCTCTCCTTTGATTCTCTTTTAAACATTACTGCTTCTTAACATTGTGTTCTTTCATGGATTTTTCTTTCTTTTTGTTTTTTTGTCCTTTTAAATTTTTTCTAAAGTTGTTCTTTAGTATGCCATCACACAAGGAAAATGGATACAAATGCTAGTGGAACTAGAAACAAATAAGCACAGAAAGCAGGAATGTTCAAGGAAAAGATGAAACATTTCTCTGTTTACTGAAAAGAAAAAACTCTATTTACTTTTTAGTGGGCATTGAAACATTTTTACCTGAGTGTTTTTTCCCTGATACCACATCCTGTGTTTCAAACCAAAAGCAATTATCATTTCAGTATTTCATGGTACTGTGCTGGTAGATGTTTTATTTTATTTTTTGCTTTCTTCATCCTGACAGATGCCTTTCTTGCATAGAAGTCTTCACAAGCTCTGTCTTGTGCTTTACAATGCATCTTTGATTCTGGAATTTTTTGAATGCATTATTTAGTAAACAGCAGATCTCTCTGTAGTCTTTTGTGGAATTTTAAAACAATTGATTACATTAGAGAAAATAAAGATTTAATAGTTTAATACAAGCATTTGTTTTAATCAGATTAAAAGACTGACATAGATACACTTCAGAGTAACCCGCAAATATGTAATTGAGTTATTTACTGTGTAGTTAGTAGTTAGTCAGTAACTTACGCATTTTTAAGAAGGAGACTCTTCATTTGATGTACATAACAATAGTCTTCCCCAGGTCTGTTACAATTTTTTCTTTTAAATGTTTAATTTTTAATTTACTTTGAATTACCCGTAACATGACTGTAGAATGAGGCCATATGCAGATATGAAAAATATTATGAGAATCTGGGGAAATTAAGTACTGCAGAATATACTACATTGAAGTTTAAATATATTTTTGCAATATTCTCCTATGCAATTTTTTGTATAAATTAGTACATGAAGGTGGCATTGTCAGGATTATATAAGTTTCTAAATAAAATTGTTGTGTTGAACAGGAAAAATTTGCCAGGGAAGGTTTAACTACTGTATCTATTTCTCTCCAGTGTCCTAAATTTGTGTGCCTATGCATCATCATTCTATGGATCTGTGAGTACTTGGGCAATGGAAATAAATATAAGAGAAATGCGGATTTCACCAGAAGTTTGTAAAAGCCACTGAGAACAAGAAACCAGCTCTCTGTCATTGGTCTGTGCAAGTTCATTTGGGAGTTTTCTCTATCTGTAATAAATATTGCCAATAAGAAAGTAAAGTATTCCAAAAAGAAGATTGTGAGTTTCAAATAAAAAACCAAAACAGTCAAAGCAGAAATGTTTCTTGAAAATTTTGATTATTTTTAGGTATTTTTCCTGTCTAGGTTGTGACTACTACAATCATTTTTTCAGTTGTTGAGAGCACTACAGAATCTGCAAAGATGTTGTGGCAAACACTGCAGTTGTTGCTTCTTCTTCAATGGAAAATAATTACTTATTTTAGAGGAATGGAGTGTTTCTTGATAACTTTTTTACCCAAAATTTTTTGTCTTGAGAATGGTCAGCTCACTGAAAAAAATCTGAGAAAGAGTGAAAGTCTTTATATAATAGATCACTAAACAGCAAAGCACATTTTTGTTTTGCCTTAAACCTGTTATTGCTGATATTTAAAAAAAAACAGGAATTGTGGTGACTGTAAGTAAAAGGTTTTTATGAGCAAAATTTCAGTTACAAATGATTTTAAAAGGAGTCAATACTGCTTGGTGATAGGTATTTACTAGCAAATGAGACATTCTCCATCGCCACCATTCAGACACTCAAAGAAGATTGTGTACAGACAAGAGAGAAGAACAGCACTGGATGTGTGAGCGCACAGAGGTGTCTGCCCCAAGCTGTGTGCAAATGGGGGCTGTGTCTCTTTTCTTTGGAGCCTTGGTTCCACCAGCCTGACAGAGTCAGTAGTCAGTGCTGCTTATTTTACATTTGTAGCCTGATTAACAGAAGCAAACCATCATAAAAACTCCGCTGCACAAAAGAGAAAGTCATCAAAATCCCCAGCATTTAACTATTTATTTTCTTTTTAGCTGTGCATCAGAAGTTTTCTTGAAGACAGTTTTCCTGTAGTATTCTACCCTATGTGAAGAAAACCCTTCCTAGGTGTTAAGAGAATGGGTTTCAATAGCAGGTGAGAATGGGGACTGAATGGTCACATTTAAAGCAGGGCTGCCCGATGGATAGGGGAAGAAATGGTTCCTGTAGGGTCTGGAGTCAGATGTGGAGGGAGAAGAGCAGGGAAACTGGAGCACTGAGGAAAGAAGTGTGCTGTGAGTATGCTCTGCTCTGTTAGGAAATGTCCCTGCTCATACATCCTTCTCTAGTACTGTCTGGGCTTAAAAATTACGCTGCTTGCTGAATTGAAATATGTCTGGAACCTGTAGTCCACATATGAAACTGGACACTACATTTCATATTGTAAGATGTTGAGGAAGGGTGGTCTTTTATATAAATTTGCGCTATAAACATGCCAGGCATTTATGATGGAAGATCTTAGGTTTTGGAAACTTTTTTGTATTTTTCCATAGAGGCACAGAACTTGCACTTCATTTCACAGGCTCCATATAAATAATACTGCATAAAGTGCCAGTTGGTTTGCTGCTGCAAATCTTTTAGGGAATTTTCATGTGCTGACATTACTCAAGTTACTTATTAGTGCTGATTATTGGTGAGAAAAAGAAAATGTTTCCTGTCTCTAACCAGCTGAACAGATACATCTTTTTCTGAAGTCAGTTGTTTCTTAGTTGAGCAATAGTCTATTTGGATTTAATGAGTTTATTCTTGTTTCCAGACCTGGAGGTTGATGCGAAATCTTTTCACAGATTTCAAGCACAACAGGTTTTTTTTTTTTTTCCTTCAAGCAGTACTGTAGAACTAACTCTTAGAAAATTTAATTTCCCATTCTGAAACTATTTTTAATTGAAAGAAAACCAAGGGATGACTAAAAATTGTAGGTTTATTGGTGATTTGAGTTCTTTCAGTGGAGCCTTATATATGTAAATGCAGGTGTACATGTTTGTGAGCATGTAACATGCAACTTTAATATCCACAGTATTTCTCACTATGCTCTAAGGTGTTCTGAGAACAGCAGAGAATCAAGAATGATACTGTGTTATACAAATGAAAAAAATTCAGAGAATTTTGGGACAAAGCCCAAACTTTGCATGGATCCATTGTAGTTTTATTCTGTTCTACAGAAAAAAACTTTACTCAGAATTCTGCATGAAAACTAGCTTTTAAAATGTGTTTCTTTGATTAGATACTAAAATATAAATTGGTTCAAATGATCATACACTACTTTTAAACACAGAAATTGAGATATATTTTGGCTGGGCATTGACAGTATAAATTCAGGACTCATAGACCACCATGACAGAACTAAGTGACAGGGTGAATATTTTACTTTGGTAGTACACTCTAGTGTTAAATTATTAATATCCTTTTACTGCATTTGATTTTTTCTCACACTCTTCAATATGGTAAACATCTGTAATTCACTTTGCATGACTAGCATTTTTATCTTGTAGCATTAAATCCTGTCATTGCTTTTTTGAAACCACTTAGAAAATATTAAGTAATCATGAGGGTTTTTGCTAATTGCATGGGCTTTAATTTGTCACTTTAAGTGTTCTAATTATTTCTTCATGAGCTTATCAGCAAACTCTTAAATAGGACCTCACTGCAAATTGGGCCCTTGGGCCAGGTTATTTATTTTGACCCGAACTTCAGTTGAATATTATGATTAAAAATCAGTGAAGAATAAATACATTTTAATAATGGTCTTTAAAACTGGAAAAATTAAAATCCAAGCAAATTGTAAGAGAAACTATCATGTATTGTTATAATAGAAGTTCTTCCACATCTTCTTGAAGCTGTGAATGCTACAGCTATACAGAAATTTGAATATTGAAAATAGTCCTTTTCAAGCACTTTTAGAAAAGTTTATGCTAAGTATGGCATATGAAACTATTTGAAACTGAGTGAACTTACCTCAAACTTATAGTGAAAGACTGAGAACAGTTTGTCTAAAGTTCACTTTGTTCAGTAAAAGTGTTATAGAAGCGGAGGAGAATTGAAAGCAGTTATAAAATATTTCTATTCATAGTGGGGCTTGGCAGATCTTTCTGTCTAGAGCATACCTGGATGAACTTGGATTACTCAGCATCCCAATTTTTATTCTTACCAAAAATAAACTCTATAAAATATGTTTTTCTACATCACAGATTGTTCAGATGGGAAGAACTTCCAATTTTTAATACTTTCAACATGCTGTAAATATGACAAAAAACATGTGTTATAATAGAAATAGAAATAAAATAGAAACGGATTTAGTAATGATTACTGGCTTCACTCAACATGCCAGCAAGACAGACTTAAGACAGCATCCTGTTAGTGCCACCTCACTGCAGCCTTGAATTGAAGGAGTGAAACAGCCATCTGAAACAAGACTAAATCCACTGAAGGAATACAGAGGAGGGAACAGTTATCTGGATAGCAGCTTCTTAGAAAAAGGTTTTAGAGTTGTAGGCATTCCTAACCAAAGATGAGAAGCTGATGTGATACAATCCTAAAAAGAGCAAACATTGGAAAATTAAATATGGTATAGAAGATGTATGAAACTTTATTTCAATGCTGCTCAGGTTTAATGTATTCAGATCCAGACACTTCAGAAAAGATGGGGATGAACTATATAGATGAGAGTCTGTGTAAAAACAATGGCAATTTAAAAAAGTTTAGAAAAATGGATAGATTAAAGAAGAGGAGAATGAGTGAGGCAAGATAAATCTTTCAAGGCATTAGAAAGCTGCTGCAATGTTTGTTACCTTACTCCAAGTGGCTAAAAGCAGAAATGGTGGATCTAAATTACAGTGAAATAGATTAAGTTTAGACATTGGGTGTACTTTGGAGTGGGAGGATAGGAAAACACTGGAATGGCTGCTCTGGTGAGACTGTGAGCCCTTCATAACTGTAAGCCTTTAAGAACTCCCTGGCACAGGCTGCTGGTTCCATTCTGAAATAGCACAGGTGAACTGTGGGACTTTCTGCAGTCCCTTGTGGCCCTGTGGTGCTCTGCAGTAATGCTGAAGTGTTCTTGCCCACGTTGGGGTAGTCCACTGTGCATGGTATGTCTGAAACCTTTCAATGCTGGCAGCTTGGCTTCACAGTTAGAATGTCCTCCATAAGAAGTAACAAAAATGGTACAAAGCCCAGTGACAGACTTCATCCACCCACTGTGAATCCTTATTTACTGAGCACTTTAATAAACCAAGTGTTATCTAGGGTAATAACAGCTGGGATCATTCCTGTATTTTAGTGTATGATGAATGAATCACGTTGTGCAAGAACTTGATTCCTGAGACAAGTCTAAAGCTAATTCCCCTGAAATGGTCTGGGAGGGTGTTAAACATCAAGGAGCTGTACACTGTGAGAAGTAGAAAATCCAGCTTTTCCTATCATTTGGTCCCAAAGGCAGGTGACATAAAAAGAAGCCTTGGGACACATTTGCGGCTTAGGAAATCACCACCAGCAATAATTTTGTACTATCCTCTGGTTATGGCAGTGAATCTAGAGTCAGTAATTCAGTTGAGTAGCAAGTGGGACAGCTCCAAACTCCAACATACAGGTTCTGCTTTATACAAATTTCATCATAAAACAAAATAAAAACAGGAGGAGCAGAAACAATCTTGTACTGCCTTCACTGTCATGGTTATACTGATGACTTCTAAATCTCTCTTTCCACCAGTGTTGTTGCTCCTTTCACCTAGTCTTCTGTCCCAGGCTGGATCTTTAACATGATGTCTTTTAATTATCTTATCATTCCAAGACAGAACTATATCAACTTCTTTCCTTTTCTGTCACAAATTACAAGAACATTATCCTTCTTGTCACTTTGATTCAGTGACTCAGGGTTATTATTTACTCTTACTTTCCTCATGCTTCATGAATTCTGACCAGGATCAGATCATACATATTTTTATTTTTGATATTGTTCAGATCCATTTTTTCCTTTGATCCTTCTGGTAAATTTCTTATTCAGACCTTCTTGCCTCTGTCCTAACTTTCACAGTTTTGTTCTTCCTTTTTTTTTGTTTGTTTGCAAATCAAATGTTGCCTCCCTTAAAGTAAATTGTAGACACAGAATTCCTTCTTTTAGTCTGCTTGTGTATTAATATCCCTTCCCATTTTATATTCTCAAGGCCTCTTGCCTCAAATTTAAGATGCTCACTTAAGCTTTACATGTGTGCTTTCTAAATGTGCTGAACAGTCCAGCAATAGATTTGAGAGGGGGTGGAAAACGTCGGTGGAACCAAATGAAGTATAAGTGCTACAAAGATTATTTTTGAGGAAGTTTGTTAGGTCCAAAATCTTAGGAAATTTATCTCTGAACTTTGTCTTTTGTGTGTGTTTTTTGGTATAATCAAGTGTTATATCATATGTGTTCATTCCACTTCCACCTGTAGGTGCCTCCTTTTACTTCCAGACTTGTGTACATGTTTGAAGAGTTTCTCTCACGGCTGTATTTTGTTTTTTATAGCTATGTACCCATGAGAGAACTTCTTAAGCTCATCAAAAGAGCCTGTGCTTCATTTGCTTATGCATCCTTTTTATAAGCCAACTTCTGCCTTCTTGCATACATCAGTCCAGAGTTTCCACATACAGAATTTGCTTCTATTTATTTTTCTCTAGCAATTCTGTAGTGGTTTGTCATTAGATAATACATTTATTTAGGCACAGACTATCCTTTAAAGCATCTGAAAAGCATCCTACAATAGTGAATCTAAAGTCTACAGAACTGAAATAAATTCATTTTGCAAGCTTGTAGTTGCCTTTTCTGCATTCTGAGTCCTCGTTCTTCCATTCTAGCTTCCATTAAGGCATGAATTTTTCTGTTGAAAGGTAAAATATACAGCCTGCCTGTGAGGCCACTATTAATTCCACACTATCTCTCTTTTATAGTGCAGCTGGCACCCTACCCTCAGGAGAGCAAGCTCATCACTTCTACCACATGCTTGTTCTCTACCAGTTCAGGCAGCAGGAATCCTAAGTTAGCTATCAAATATTGGTCTTGCCTGTGGCAGCACAGAGCATTCGACAATGCCTCTGGGCCAGCTGAAAATAATTTCTAGCACAGTTGGAGTGAAACTACAGAGGTGTAACAAAGACGAGTCCTGAGGACGGTGGTATTCAGTATTCTTTCCAGCAATAAACAAAGATTTGCAAAATCAGAAAAATAAAATAAAAATTAAAACAGTATAGATTTATTGCAGCTTTTGAAAATACAGTGTCCTGAGTGTGAGAAATAACAAAACTACCTGTGGTCATAGATGAAATTATATTTCTGACTTTTCAGGCATGTTATGTGCTTCCTACACCAAATTCTCAACTTCACTTATTTTTATTTTAGTAATGTTTTTAGTACATTTATACATATTCTTACGATAGGACTTCTATATTCTTCATTTGCTTACAGCAAATATGCACAAGTCAGGTGTTAAGTTAAAAGACAAAATAATTAGCCATTACTAGGTAATTTGAGGCATCTCTTCTAAAGCTGAATCTTCCTAGTAATTATAGTTTATTCTGTTATTTGTATGATGATATTTCGCATTTGCTTTAATCATCTGGGAGATGCTGCAGAAAAGGCATACTCAGATTTCTTTGTCCTTAAAACACATAATGCTGTCCAAGAGCAATGTGTCTATCTATGCTTACATCTGCCTTTGCTGTACTTTCCTATCCTTAGGTTAGATAGAAGTACTTAAATGGTTCCTTTACCTTCGCAGGATGATTCTGAATATTTTCAAACCACCAGCTTTTTAACTTTGTAGAGTTTTGTTCAACTGAGTGTGTGTCATAGGCAATTCTCCTCCAAATTTTTTTAACTGACAATAACTTGCTCTCTGCTTTTGAAGAATTTTGAAGAGTGGGAAAACTGCCTTCTCTTTAGTGTTACTCTGCTGCCATGCAACAGTTTCGTCTTTCCTGTCATCCTATTACCATAATAATTGGCACTGTTTTCTGTATGTTGTCTAGAGAATTATTCCACAAAAAGGGAGAATCTGTCTCTCATTAGGTCCCCAGCTGATGGGTAACTGCATCATGCTGATTGTATTGAATCCAGCAGCGACAGACAATGGCACTACGTTTTTTATAAGATGATAGTATAGGGTTCTGTGGTACGGAAGACTTTCGGTATTGTGATTGAGTTGAACATCCTCTCCTTTCCTAAAATTTCTGTCTTCTCCCTGCCTGAATTGGTGTAACTGAGGTTCAGAATCTGTCCAGACAAGACTTCTACCCCTCACTTTGTTGGATCATGTTTCTCAGCACAAAATGCTGTACTGTGTACCCAGTGAAGACCTAGCCCTTGCAGCTCACAGCTGTCCTGTGCTGCTCCATCATTTTTCTGGGGAGACAGAGACATCTGCAGGGTTTGTGGGCATTGGGACACTTTTTTTTTTCTCCTTTGAACTGTCTGGAGCCAGGGAGGTAATGCAGGCATGGGCTGAAGTGGAAAGGAGAGCACAAAGGGAGGCAGAGGGGAAAAAGGGCCCACGAGCACAGTGCTGGCTTGGGCAAGGCCACTGAAGGCAATGCAGAGCAGTGCTTGGGACAATTACAGGGCAGTGTCAGGCTGGTTTTGCCCTTCAGTGTTGTGTAGTGTGTAAGCACGGAATGTAAATGAATGCATTTGGATAAATTTAGGGTCAAGATACTTCCCTGTAACTAGTATATTGCCTATTGCTAACATCTGTCTGGTACAAATGGAAATACAATCTGCTTAATTTCATGGAGGTTGTCACATGTTCATGAACTGAGAAGAGCTTTTGGACATTTGCTGATTCTAAATTTGACTGTGGTCAGAGGTTAAATGTTGAGAATTCTATCATGTGTTCGCCCATCTGGTTCTCAGTTATTTTTGTGACAAGGCAATATGTGGCAATAACATATTATTATTGTTTGATAATAGTTTTAAAGTATTTTGTCAAAATGGCTATTAAATGTATTTTTCTGTATCTGGAAATTGTGCTTCCCTCACATGAAGAGCTGTCTTTCTCTAAAAATTACAGATTAGGTACATTTTATAAAGTAACCCCCTCCTTTATTTTATAAAGTAACCCCCCCCATGCTTTCTTTCAGTGGCATGCAGTTTGCCTTTTGAAGCTCAGGAAATCTTATTCCTCATCCATGTAGCTTAAAATCTACCAGCTGGGTGCTCTTGGATTTCAGTCCTGGCAGTTCTTCCTTTTTTTGCCTTAGTCATTTGGTGGCTGTTCTTCTGCACCCTTGCAACATTCTTCAAAGAAATTAACTTCCTCTGAAGAATTAGAGAAGCCTGAGTGTCACAGGCCTCTGTTTTACATATATGTGCACATATATTGGAGGGAACTTTTGTTGAGTTACTTAAAGTTTAAGCACTAACTATATGCAATTTCATTACCTTGCACCCTCAGTCACGTTGATAAAGATGTCATAGAGGTTTGTCTTACCTGAAATTTTTTTATAATTTCTGGAATTTTTGCATTCTTATTTTTAGAAATTGCCACTTTTGTCTAGTTTGTTCTTTTTTTAAAATATTATTTTTGATGAACTTATATTTTTGTATTTATTTTTACCTGCACACTAGCAAAGTCATTCCTGCAGTCATTACTTGTTAGTCTCTTATGCTGACTTTGTCCAGAAACATGAAATGTGCCTTTAGTCATTATGTTGTAAGAAGCATGTTGATTAAAAAAAGAAATTCCAGCCAAGACTCTTAAATAGATTTGGATGTTTATATGAAAATAAAAAATTGAAATTTCCTACTCAAAACATATTGTGTACAGTAAAAATATCAACTGTCATCCTTAGAAGATTTTGTCATAAAATATAGTGTTATAGGCATGCTCAGCAATGAGAAAACCTTTTGAGCTGTTTTTGTAACAAAGAATATATAGGGAGCTAAGTAAAACACACTGTGATACAGACTCACAGTGACATTGCAGGATTAATAACTGTAGACTGAAGTTCACTCCCTTCTGAAATTGTGTGTGAGACAATTGTTTGTGTGCTTGAAACTGGAAGGTTTTATTTATTTATTTATTTCACTTTCTTTTCTTTTCTGCTTTTCATACAGAAAATAAAAAAAGACCCTTTGGACTTGAAGCAAAGACCCCAAGCAGCATTCTGATTTGCCTCACTCAAAGTCCCTACTGTATTTATTTTCCTGAAGCTTTCTTCTTTCCTTTCTTTTTTTTAATTTACACTTATAAAACTATATTGCTTGAAGTCGCTATCCAGCCAAAATACCTGTGAAATGCTTACCTGCCTCGAGTACCTATGTTCCCTTGCTCCTCTGTTCATTTCTTCCCTGTTTTTTTATTGTAGTGTTATATTTGCCCCTCCTACAATCTTTTCTATATTTCTAGAAATACATTGTCTTAAAAGATCGGATCAACCTTGTTTATTATGCAATTATATGGAGACTCAGTATGAGACAGTGGCTGACTTGTGTGCCAATTTTCATGTGGAATACTAAGACTCTTTCGCAGAAAAGTAAGATGCCATCAGGAAGTCACACTCTGAAAGAGTCATGAAATAACTTATCTAGGGCTCCTGTCAGTCTTGATACTGTGTGAATTGGCTCCTGATAGCTAAAAAAACGTAGATTGAACCTTTGTGTGGTTAAAAAGGAGATCAGATTAATAAGTGGTGTGTGAGACAGTCTGTCTGCCATATAGGTGTAGTTAAAGGTGAATATATGGGCAGATGAGTTAGCACCTTCTGGGGTTGAAGGTTTATACAGACATAGCTTTAAAATATAGGTTAACAGGGGAGGTGTTACAGGGCCAGGAAAGATTTAATCCTGAAAAAGGCATCAGACAAGGAGAAACTCTTCTGGATTGGAAAACTTTAGATTGCTCTTCCACAAATGCTGCCTGATTAGCTACAAGCAAGACCAAACATCACACCAGTGTTTTGAGGTGGGAGTATAATTAGATGTGTATGCATACCCACAGTGTGGATGGTTTTATCAGATTTGGTTTTTTTTTTGCACAGTGTTTTTTCTGGAAATCATAGAATCCTAGAGTGGCTTGTAACTCTATCATCTATAACATTAGGGGGTAATTACCCCTATCTTTTTTATTCTGTTTTTCAAGTTTTAAAATATGACCTAGTAATTTCTCAGAATAAGTATCACCAAAAAGTCTGTTTAGTCTACATTTTATTTTTTTTTCTTTTTAAAAATGTTTATAGTTAGTTTTTCTGTGTGTATTGACACATTTACATCATTAGTCTTTCTCTTTAGCTCTGTTTTCCCCATCAAAAAAGCCATACTGACTTTTCCATCCTCACTTTTCTTTCTTCTCTTTCAATGGAAACTGTCATTTGGATGAAAAATGATCTGTGCCATCAGTCAGTTTTCAGTTGTGTGTTTTTCTGTCTTCAGTAAACTCAACTACCTTTTCCTGTTAATTTTTTTTTGTTTCTGCAGTATCTTTTTTTTGCCATATTTCCAAAGATTTCTGATTTGATCAGTCCTCAAGATGCTTTAAAATAGTGATACGTAATTTTGCCACATTCCTTTATTCCTTTATTCCTAAGAAGAGCAGCCATGTTGACAATAGGCCCTATACCCCATGTGTATTTTGTGGGCTATGTCTTGTCTTGTTTCCCTGTAAAGCTTCAAAAGAAATTTTAAATAATTGAAATTCAATTTGAAGTTTTTACAGGTTATTGCAATATCTTTTATCTAGCTCTTTGTAGCTATATATGTTCTCTATATAGTAATTTTAAATTAAATATCTTGGATTTAAAGAAAATCCCAATCTAAGATACTTATGCGCATCTGTGTGTTGTGTATTTAAAACTGATCTAAAAATCTCCATAATTCTGACTAAAGTTATATGTCAGGGCATGCAGTGTGCCACCATGAAGTTAAGCTGAGAGTGATCAGAAGTGATTAATGTGTCGAGGGAAGCAGGCATTTTCGAAGAGTTGTGTAAAGCTGTAAATATTTTGTTTTGTTCTTTACCAGATATTATTTGAAAAGCTGACATCTGTGTTTTTAACGTGTTTGGTTAGAGTCTAGCGGTATGTCATGTCCTGGTTAACTGAACCAGCTCCATCAGGATGTGTTACAGGTATGTAAAGATTAAGACTGGGGATTTAACCCAAAATTTTACAGGAGGCATTTTAAGTCAGGTCCTGTTTCAAGTTAAGCTGAAGAAGCATTGCTGCATACCCAAACACACTTTGTTTTGTACCAGATACGAGTTTTTAGTGCAGATGAAAAACACATTTTAACTGGTTTGATGCTAAATAACAGGGAATCTATTTAATTAGCTGAGTTATCAGATGTGTGTGGAAGAGCTGTATTTTTAATATTTCTGCTTTTATGGGGGTGTTTGACATGGAGGACATACACTAAGGGGGATGCTGGAATATTGCAGCAGTGTGTCAGTGCAGGACTACTAAACAAAATCAGCAATCAGATGAGGAAGGTGGGTGTTTGTGACTGCTGGGCATACTGTGCACAAACACAGGCAGTATAAATTCTACTTTTTCATCCTTTCTTCTGCCCTGCCTTTGCCACTTGTTGGAAAGTCTAAAAGTGGCATTGATAGAGTGTTCACTAGAATAAAATTTGCTTTACCATGTGCAGTTCTGGGGCACACCTATGAGCAGCATTGCTGATGATGCGTTGTGATGGCCTAGCAGAGAATAAAACAGAAGTTCATACTATCAGAGATAATAAGCAGATGGTTTTCTGTGCTGGAAGCAGTAAACACATTGCTTGTTATGTGAAGATCATTTTCTGTGTTTTTTTTTTTTTTTTTTTTTTTTTAATAAAGATGCCACAGGACAGAAACGTAAAGATCAAAAGTCTCATATTAGCAGAGATGTGAAGGAAGTATTTTATTGCCTTCACAACTTTTTAAAAGAAAACAAACTTCAGTAGTTTTCATTACCAAGTGTCTATTTACAAGGAAAAACAGTGTATTTCATAGCCTTGTTCTGGATATCTACACCAGCAGTCTGGTATACTTAAAATCTGTCAATAGTCCCTGGAGAGAGATGGGATCCTTCAGCAAGATAGCTGTAGGGTTCTGTGGTCATTCTCTTCAGTCCTTCTAGAAACATCTTTTTCTTTCCCTTCTCTGACTGTCTAGAGGCTTCTGTTGCTTAATGTCATTTGGATATATAAATTGATCTGAAATGGTTCTAGATCCATTGCAGGGGCGTGAAGATGACAGTGACAGGGATTCAACACAAGATTAGTAGAGCCTCTAGAACAGCTTCTAGTCAGATATAATTTTAAACTGGACTGATGATCCTAGTCCATGCTGAGCAATATTCAGGAATATAGCCGCTGCTTTGAATATCTTGAAAAGATTTGGAAAAGAGCTTTTATATTGTGTTTTCCGAGTTATTTTAGCTATGCTGGGACTATTGCTTGAGAATGAACACTTGGCATTTTTTGTTACCTTGGCCAACAAAATGTTTGTTTTATTTATAGTTTTGAGGCAGAAATTTTCCATAAAATATAGAGCAGTTCTCCCTGGTTGTACTTGGAAGGCAGCAGGAAACAATGTGTGGAACTAAACCTCTATTCCCCATGCCCCAGGACACAGAGACCTTATTGCAGTATTTTTATCAGATACTCGGTCTTACTTAAATAAAAGAATTTCAGACGTGTCAACCAATAATTTCTATTTAAATTTTGTATTGATTCCAAAAAAAGATAGCACTTATGTCCATAAATATTCTTCTGAGTGGTACCTTGGCAGTGTTGAAGAGTGAAAGTAATTGTTACTGAAGAAGAGGCTCTCTATACTGAAAGCCTAACCAGTTTTCCAGGTTTTGGTGGCAGGTTAGCCTTTTTATTTTTTTTTTTTTATCATAATTAATATTATTAGTGTGTAAATGGGCACCAAATGTAATACTCTGCTGAGACTGAACCCTTCTGTCTTATGTATTTTGGCCTTTGGTAGTACTTGTGCTGCTTATTACATTTACAAAGTACGGACCAAAGCAAGGGTAATGTAATTGCCACTATTTCAATAGCACTAGCTAGTAATGGAGTGATTCTAGAACCTGACTTTTCAGTGTAATTTACATAAATTTTTAATTGCTATCAAAATTTGACATATTGATAAACAACGTTAACGTTTATGAACTGTGAATATATAATTATGGCAAATGGAAGACTTCAGTTTGGCTGACTTTATTGAAATATGTAAAATGTTAAATAGCATTAGGTGATCACCAGAATTCTTAAAAAAAGCTTTAAAATGATAACAGAATTTCTTTTCATTTCATGTCAATAGGCAGTCTTGGTGTAAGGTCCAGCATAATTTTCCAAGCAGAACTGCTTTCCAGGCCATGGCACCATTAATTGCCTCGCTTCCAACACCCTTCCGTATTTTCTTGTTCATTACAGCGCTCCAATATGGTTTATTGCCCTTTTCCTAACTATATTCTATATTGTTCTCTATATTGTGCAGACTGTATCTCAGTATTTATACAATATCCCTTCTATTTTCATATCCTGCATGCTCATACTGTACAATAAGGAGATAATTGAACTCATGTTGCACCACGTTTTATGTGCAGCTTTTTCTAAATGCTTTGTGTGCCTCTTCTGTTGAGATAAGTCTCAATTTTCTTCCTCCCTAATGACTACATTGAGGATTTGCTAAGAGTGCAGTGACAATGCATGTGAAAGAGCTCTCAGTAACTGACTGATGACACTTCAGCAGCTAATTGCTCATATAATTTTACTTCATGGAATGGTTCATATACCTGTTTTGCTTAGTATGTAACTTTGGAAATCTACGTGGTGAGTGAAGCCTTGCCAAAATGTATGAGATATATTCCACAAACATAATTGGAATTTCTAAGAATCTGCTCTGAATTATTCCTTTTTCTTCCACTGAAAACTCTACCAATAGAAGATGTTACTGACAGAATATGTTTGTGAATTTTTTTAAGTTTTTACATTATTTTGTTTCATTTGTCATTCTGAAAGGTAGTTTTTGCTTTCAGTAAAAATGACAGACAAAATTGCTTTCTAAAAAATTCATCTGATTATTGTGAAATTCTACAGAATTAAGAAATACGTTGAGTTCAGTTTTTGAAAAGAAGCTAGGAGCCACTGGGGTAAGTAACTTGATGAGAGAGGAAATGAAAGGACAAGGCAAAAAATAGTCACTCTAGTGACTTTTACAGCTCGTGCAGAGTGATAGTCCCAGAAATAAAGTACATCATAAAAAAAGATAAAGAGGAAACTTAAAGCTGTTGTAATTAAAGTTGCTGTTGAAGCTGATTTGGAAAACCTGAGTTTTGATGCCTATGCTAATGATGCATCAAAATGCCTAAACAAATGTTGCATGAAACATTCAGTGAAACAGCTTGGTTTTTGAGCAAAGTTACTCTAAAGATTCTACCAACTTCTGTATCAATGTATCATGTAATTGCCAGGAATTCATCTGGCTTCTTCCTGGATGTTCTATTAGTTCCTTCCATGTCAGTCCTCTCCTTCCTCCACCCCAGTGTCTTGCAGATTTTGAAGTTTCTCATTTTACTCCCTAGGTACAGGCAGAACAGTGGGTGCCCTGTAAGAGTTGATGTGGACAGATAGAGATGATGTTAATGGTAGTAACTTGAAACCTGTAATTCTTTCCAAACCATTGAAAATTTGAGCTCTTTCAAAAATTGAAAGGAGTTTGTTCTGGCACAAAAACTGTGAAGGAAGAAGACTGAAGTTTAGAAAGTGTCCAACCAATATGCTTTTCAGTAGTCCCATTTTGAGTGCCAAATTCTTAAGGAGCTCTCCTGTGTCCAGATGAGGAGGCTGTTTTATAATGAACCAAAGGAGATGTGTTCATATTACTGTATTTATTGAAGCTCATATGAGACTTAGACTGTAGCAGAGATTTAAGTGAACTAAAATAGATGAGGTATGTTTGTGTCTCTCTCCCCTGTCACTTCCCTTCTTCCTCTCAGCTTTCCCCTCGGTCCTTCATTCCCTCTCTTTTTTGACAGCATAGAAGGACCATATTGGGGTAAGAATGTTAGAAGTCCTTTTGACATTTCTAGGTAGTCTAATCTAATAGATTTTTTTTGCAGCATCCCAAGTAAAATTACTGAATTCCATCGAGTTCTTGATTATCTCAATACTCTCTGTAGTGAAAAAACAAAGTCTGCTGTCTTTCCAGTGAAATCACTACAAAAATTAGCGGGGTCTTTTCCTTGCTTATGTACTACAGTTGTATTTCCTGCTAGGAAAATAGGTTGTGCTTTCCTTCTTGTCCAGTATTCTCTTTAAGTGACACATGACTGACTGTATGTAGCAATTTTTTTCACAGATGTAATTCCTTATTTTGTATTGCGTCTTCATTGAGGACTCAGTAAATAGAGTTTCAATAGGTGTAGTAAAATATGCAGTATACTTT
Source organism: Poecile atricapillus (assembly GCF_030490865.1). Classification (NCBI taxonomy): domain Eukaryota; kingdom Metazoa; phylum Chordata; class Aves; order Passeriformes; family Paridae; genus Poecile; species Poecile atricapillus. The sequence goes on from NC_081289.1 coordinate 50,481,682, forward strand.
AATAATGCATATTTTCCCTTTTCAATATGGAATGGAGACCAATTAATGAAAAATAAAATACCTTTGCATATGAAACTTGTTATGAAACAATGTTGTATTATTTGTCCTCATTCTAATTGTATTACATTATTTGTCCTTTCTGTATAAGTGCAAATATTCAGAATAAATTTGTGTGCTTTTCTGTGTCGGCTTCAGAACTTAGTATGGAAGGGTTGCCTCAATCCATTAAGGTAAATTATTACTACCATCATAATAGTAGTAAATTTTCTTGCAATACTTTAAAATAAATATTTAAAATCATAGCTGGATTTAGTTTACTCTATTTTTATTGTCAGAAGTTCTGTGGCAGTTTGCATGAACCTGTGAGGAAGAAGTACATCCTGAGCCTTGACACTGATTTCTCTGAAGTCAAGAACAGTCATAATTGGAAGTACGTTGTAATTTTTAGATTGATAAATGTTAATTTCCTTCAAACTATGAGAAATTTTATACTAGATTCCTTTCAAATACGGATTTAGGAAATTCTGGTGTGATTGCCAGTTTTTAATGTAAAGGCATTCATCTTCCAGCAGCTTGTCCTCTGGTCTTCATATGGGGCATACATGTTTTTTGTGTGTATGGCTTAATGTTAGTCCTTAATGTCTTTGAGATTGTATGAGTAAAACTAAGAAGGATTTATCCAACAGTTATATTCAGCTTAATCTGATCATGTTAAAAATAAGTATGCCTGCTTTTTGAGCAGTCTCATTTTTATAGAGTTAAAACTTAATATAAGACATTACTTTTTAAATGTTCTTACTGATCCCATTATTCTTTCTGTGCATTTTACAAATAGGATGTGATGTTTTGAGTATGCTTCAGGCTTCAGTAGTTTGTATAATGTTCTATTTTCTGCAGCAAAAGCATGTCAAGGTGATCTCTGTGGGTGGTTAATATTTTCTGGAGTTTATTCTTCAACCATGAAAATATGCAAAACTGAAGAGCTTGGTGGTATGTCATATATTCAGGTATTATGTATATATATATATTATCATTATTAAAAATAACAGAAAAAAACCACAAGTGTAGTTGCAAATACTCTTTGTTCATGGATGAATGCAGTATTTGTCACTCACGACTTGTGTTTGTGGTTTTGCGGGTGAGCATTCTTGCAGCAGCTGAAATTATATGGTAAGAGTGTTGTATAAATGGAATATTTGAAAACTTAATGCTCAAGAGCATAGGAAATCATAGAATATGGGGAGAAATGTAAAAATTACAGGATGTTTGCATTTTAGCAGAAATACTCTTGATTTGTTTGACAGGCTTTAGTTGTTCTTTTGTGTGTTTTCAAATATAAGTACTTTTTAAAACAATATAGAAAGCAACAGTAAAAATTCTATAAAATAAATGCATAAATATTACAACAATATTTCAATTGGGAAGAATTATTCTAAGTCTGATTGTTAAAGATTTTTAAAGAGCTGAAACAGGCAAAAGTTGAATGTAAGTACTCTCACTATGCTTTAAGTATTGTTACAGTAGTAACAGGAAAAATTGGAAGGGAAAATGTCAAATATATCCATACAAATAAAATGCATTTGATTTATAAAAAAGACATGTTGAAAAAGCTACTGAGGATTTCAATTAAATACATACATTTTTTTCTTTCAAGATTAAAGCAAACATACATGGAAATTAACTCTTACTCAGAAATAATGACATGCATTCTGATTGCTGGCTGATACCATGTTTTATCATTGCTTCTGTCTTCCTTCTGTTTTTCTTTCCTTTAGCCTCTGTCTCTGGGAAATGGTGTTTCTGCTGTGTGTATAGCATATAGGAAAAGTGTGTATTTAGTTTTAAATGGGAACTCTCTCAGATAGGCCTTACTAAAGTTATCTTCTATGATACAATGTAATGACCCAAAATGTATCTGCAGCGGTGGTCTTTTCATACTTCCCTTGCCATTCCTGGCAGTTTGATTTACCTCATTAAAAGGCTTCAAAAACACACTTGGAGTGATTCTAAACTCAGGGTCTTGGTAGTTGATGAGAAATTTGTTATTTTGGAGCTTGAGCATTGTGATTCACTTTAGTGCACACCTCAGGGCATCACAAGGAATACCATACTGATGTTCTCCAGCAAGAAGCAAAGCAAAGCAAGATCTTTACTTTGCCAGAAGAGTTAATTGGGCTCAAAGATAGCTGCAAATACATCAGAACCAGAGACTATATCAATGTTCAGCTTTCTGGTGCTTATCTCTGAGAAAGTGTTCTTTGTAAGGACACAGTTCTCAGAGCCAGTAAGAGGAAGCTGAGGACAATGTCCAGGGTGTTACCTTTCTTTTTGGGAGGGATCGTTCTCTGCACAACCCTTTCACTTCTCAAGGCAGCAGGACAGCTACTGCTGCAACTACTGTTAAGATATACACCTTGTATCTTAAAAGAGGTTAGTATTCATTGTTCTTTTCTCATTCCTTCTTCATATCATAGGTAGAATGGGAAATTTGCTGTAATTCTACCTACCCAGCAGTTCTAGTGATAGAGTTCTAGGAAGAGGTGGGTGAAGTGTTTGTAGTCTTGTGTTGCTAATCCCATAATGACAATAGTAGTCCTGGTTCCTTACACATATTTACCTGTCATAGAACCATAGCTCTTACTGCTGCTCTTTGGTCTACAGTGGGGAAAAGTTGTCGTAAGAATATTGAGAATGCTACAGGTGTCCACAAAATAAATATCTTTGTGTAAAACAGCCAAAGATGTTGGTGTTACAGCAAATGTTGCAGTTGGGCCGTGTTCTTAAGGTGAAGCCAGGTGATCTGTGCCTGATGGGAGGCAGCAGCCACTTGACTCACCATGTTTCAAATGGTTAGTTGATCTTTCTCTGTTCTGTTATTGAAGTTTATAAATGTATTTTAAGAAAAGAAGCAAAGTTTTGCTTTCATTAGGGATTTGATCATACCATCAAATTTGAATTACTTCATGCATCTGGTGTGCTGGTGTTGTCATATTTTGTTAGCCATGTTGATAATTTTTATAGTTAGCTGTTTCATTTTTGTGAGAAGATTGCAGATATCGATTGCTGAGAGGGGCCCTATCCTTCCCTGTCTGATAGGGGTGAATCTCTGCTGCTCCCCCAATCCCATCTACGTGTCATGGAAGCAAAGGTTTCATTGAAGACTCATCCTGAGTTCCTGTTTATGGTTATGCACTGCCCAGAAGGCACTTGTAGATTTACTTTGGTAGAAAACATGTATTCAAAAATTCTAATTACACTAGATTAGTTGCTTCTCTTTGTGTTACAGCAACCGTAGTATTTCTTCTAAGTCACAGTAAGTTGGTTTGTTATATCATCTCCATATATCTTTCAGTTGCCTCCTGTTCAGAGAGACTAGACATGGTTCCATAACATATCCGTTGATGATGGGTATTTCAATGGACAGCAAAATATTTCCGTCATGAACAGCATGATGGCAGCTGCAGATTTTTGTCAGTATATTATTTGATTGTTTTTCTAATTGCAGAATTGCAATGGCAGTTAGAAATGGAAAAATGTTCTGAGTCATAAGAGCAAAACTTACCTCAGAAATGCCTCTGTGCAAAGATTTCTGACTTGTGTCAGGGTTTGTAAAATTTGTAAAAACCCTAAACAATTTGGGTGTATAAACATACTTTAGAATTCAGTAAATGTGATAATATGCTAAAGTTTCTGATCTGTAAATGGCAGTGAGTAGCCCATTAGCCGTATTTGCCGTCCAAAGTTTTTATGCAATTTGCAGCTGGTGGGTATATACATTCCATCTAAGCAGTGATGATAAAGAGAGGCAGAGAAATATGAAAAAACCAAAAAAAAATATACTCCACTTGGATGAATATTTTTTAAGGAAGGGTGTTAAAAAATTGCTTATACCTAACATCTATGGAAATTTTGGAATTGATGATTTAGCTGTTAAATGAAACAGCAGTACCGTACTTTCTCTTCCACCAAAATTAGTCAAACAATTCAAGTCATCTGTTGCTTTATTTTCTTCACATATAACATAGAGGTGTAGAACACTAAACTTAATCTTGTCTTGGAATTAATACCAACCAAAGTCCCTCAATGTTACATTCTGACAAATGTAACATTCAGAAAGAGAAGAAGAAGAATTAGCCATTGGAATTTGGTCAGAGTTTGTTGACTTCAGCAATGAAAGAGATGAAAATATCTTGCAAATATATATATATATATGTTTTGCTATGTGTCAGTGAACTCTGTTTCAATACCTGTCTGGCCCATGAAAAAATAAAGTTGGAATTATCAGAAAAATTTGTGTGTTTGATTTTCAATTAGTAATAATTAGTAATAGCATGTATTTTATATTAAGTTGTTGGGCTAAAGTTTTAATAAATCGTATGGAGAGTTTGGCAGCAGGAAAGTAGTTTATAAATTCATGCTAAAAGTAAGTGGATGAGATGCAAAAAGAGAAAGGGTAAGTAAGAAATTCTTTGGCTAAGCATTAGGAAAGCTTCTAAATAAAGGGTTTACTTGAACAGATTTACATGTTGCTATAATGGCCCACTACTGAAGCCAGGCAAAACTAATGTAAAACCTGCCGATGGTAGCCCAGTAGCTTTATACTTGACAGGGTGGGCTTTATTATGTGTCCTGTGAATCTGAGATAACCTGAGAGGTCATCTGTCAGATATGACACAGGAGACCTGCACCCTTCTGAAGGGACAGCTGGAGACCAGATGGGATTACCTTGGACACTCTGTGGGCAGCTCAGTAGGGTCTGACGTGTTTGAGGAGTTACCAAGGGAGAGATTTTCTTTTGTTTTTTGCAGTGTAAGATTCCTACAAAGTACTTTGAATAAATGAGGGGCCAGATATAGATATTGTTTGTTTGTCTTGGGCAAAAAGTTTTATTACAATCAGTAGAGTCCATAGAACGCTGCGTCAGGGAAGGTGAAAGAATCCCAGTTTTATACTTGTTTCTCCTTATAACATATCTATCAAAAAATGTGCAGTTAAGGTGGAGTCATAGATATGAGAGCATTGAATGAATTCCAGCTGTGGAATCCATAAATAAGAGAATTTCAAAAGTGCTCAGTTCTGGTTTTAAATCTGTTCTGCTGAAATCAGTGGGAATTTTGCTCTTGAAGGGTAGCCTAGTTACATCAGTCCTGAGCTACCCTGAATTTTTTTTCCATGTAGTCACATTTATGAAAGGACTTCTTACAGTACAGTGTTTAATGGTAACATCACATGAAATTAAATTTATTTTTTGTATTTCACTGAAAAGTTTCAGTTGCTTTAAATCAAGGACAGTTTAAATTTCCCACAGGCAATACACAAGACAAGGCCTTTCTAAGATTGCTGGCAGGCAGTTTTCAAAAGGGTCCTTTTTGATATACAGTTCCGGGCAGCAGGATCATTTTTAAATAAATGCTTCTTGACATCAGTAATCCATGATTTTTATATATTTTTTTTTACGTTTGACACCAACATACTGGTGCTTGTTTTCACACACATTTTAACAATTCCACTGTTTTATTCTTTCATTATTCCCATTGATTTTTTTGTCGTCTTCTTCATCTGTCTTTCGTTAGTTTTTCCTCTCCTGCTTTCACTACTTAACTCTTCAGCTGCTTGTGTTTATCCTGTTAATCTATGTACAGGACTCAGGAAAAGGGGGGCAGGTGGAAAAGCTACTGCTGGGTAACATCTGAAGTGCATCTGCTGTGGTGTGACAGATCATCTGAGGCCATTAAATATCAGCTTACTTGATCTTTTTAATTTACTGGAATTATACATTTTTCCTTGTGTTTACGTGTCACATGTGCAGCCCGGGCTCTCCCAATGTAGTTAGAATTTACAACCCACAACACCCAGAAGTGACACACTTGTCTGCCAGTTCTTTTACTTTTCTTCTTTTCCCCTTCCACCAGCACATATCCTGGATTTCACAGCTTGCTCCGACTGTCCTCTTGCTTTTGGCACTTAACTTCTGTTACCATTTATAATGTTTTCCTTTCAGTTTGAACAGATATATTTCCAATTTTGTTTGTTAAATTTGCTTGTGAAACAAGAAAAGTCTGTTTCCTTTGCTAAATGGGCTTATTGCGTGTATCAATTGCTGTTTGTTGCAATGGGATTAAGATAAATTCTGTGTAATATAGTCTTTTTTGGAGATAAGTTTTAGTCATTGTGGCAACATTTGTGTTCCTTACAGAAACAAGCCATGAGCATGTAATTTCTGACCTGTTTGATTTAGAAGTTTTAAAAACCTTTCTCTTGGGCTGCTGTTATGTACGTTTCAGTAATGTAGAAAAGACTTTTGAGGCATGTTCTATTGTGGGCCATAGATATCTCATTGGAAAATTTTACATTAAATTGCTGCTTTCTTAATTTCACAGTTTTAGGGCTATCAGTTTACAGAATAAATGCAGTAAGTTTTCACAATGTTATAGTACATGAACATCCTTCAAAGTATTAGCAAAATGTCCAGTGCTGTGATTCTGTGGGGTCAGTAGGTCAGTGCTGGGGGCTGGCTAAGGCCAGCTGCTTTCTTGCTTCCCTCCTCAACAGGACAGGAGGGTAAAAATAGGAAAATAGAAAATGGAAGAAGTTCAGGGGTTATAATTAAGACATAGGAAATTGCTTACTGTTACAGGCAAAACAGGTCTGACCTGGGAAAAACTGATCCAATTTATTTCCAATTAAAATATATTTTGGTAGTCAGAAATAATGAAAGCATCACTTTCTTCAGGCAGCACCAGGTCACCTTCCTGCTCACTGACCTTCACTGGTATTCTCAAGCTGTTTCTCACACTTTCCTCCCCCCCCCAATCCTCTGGCTGTGTGGTGGTTTTGCACTTTCCTAAACTTCTTCTATCTGAGGCACCACTCTGCAGTGGGTGGCTTGGAGAGGCTGGAAGCAGCCATGACTGACAGAAATTTCCATAGGATACTATAAAGACAATTGTCATAAATTAAAATTTGTTGGCTCTGCATTAGCCAAAGCAATTGACATTCCTGGCAAAAAAATCACATGGTATCTTTTTGAAGCAAAATTCTGCCAGGACTCTCTTACCCTATGCATTTCAATCATCCCTCTTTAAAAGAATATATATGTTAATATTTTGGAAAGCAAAACTACATAGTTCAGCTTATCAATATTTTACTGTATTTATTTTATATTGAATTTGTATGCCTGAAGCTGTTTGTAAGAGGGTCATTTTATTAATGTGAAATTGATGGGTTGAAAAAAGTCACAAGATAAGCATAAAAGTAATAAATATCCAAGATAATTTACTGCTTTTAAAATGTAAAATCTATCTACATTCCCATTATGTTTTGATTTGTATGTGTCAGGTTGATGTTTTATGTTTCATGAGCAATCTGTACATCATGCAATGCAGGAGGTTGTTACAAGAATTTTGTCATTTGTTATGAAAGCTAGTGCAGAAATGAGAACTAGTATAAATGTCTAAATTAACCTGAACCATTAATTTGTTAGAAAATGGGTGGATTTTTTCAATCTGTTGAAGGGGTTGAACTTATTCATAGATCCTTCATAGAATTTTAGAATGGTTTGGGTTGGAAGGGACCTTGAAGATCCTCTAGTTCCAGCCCCCTGCCATAGACAGGGACACCTATCACTAGACCAAGTTGCTTAAAGCACCATCAAACCTGGCTTTAAATATTTCCTGGGACAGGACAGCCACAAAGTGTCTGGGCAACCTGGTCCAGTGTCTCACCCCTCTTGCAGTTATTAATTTCTTCCATATATGTAATGTAAGTCTACCTTGTTTCAGTTTCAAGCCATTACCTCTTGACCTATCACTTTATACTCTTGTAAAAAGTCCCTCTTCAGCTTTGCTTCTTTATGAACAAACACACTTTATTATCTTAGGAAAATGAAATATTTGATCCCTTTTTCTTTGGATTTTACCATTTTGTTTAAATCACTAGGATAAGGTGTTTTTCTTCTTTAACAGTATTGTCCAAAAGGTAATTAAAAAATATTCAGTGTGGGATAACTTACAGAATCGTACTGAGTGTGAAGAGTTGTATTCAAGTTCTGCAGGTATGGGAGACAGTTTCCAAAAGTTGCAGGCACCATTTGGATCCTGCATACATTGTATTTTCAAAAACTGAATTCAAATTTCATAGAATCACATAATAGATATGATAGATAGAAACATGATAATGTTTGGAAGAGATCTTTAAGATTGTCCAGTCCAACAACCATCCAGCACTACCACTGTAACCCCTTAACTGCTAAACCACATCCCCCAAAGCCAGACCCAAATGTCTCTTCAGGTACAATGAGTCAAGCACCTCCCTGGGCGACTTATTCAATGCCTGACCATCCTGACAGCTGCCGGGAAGGAGGCTGTGGCCAGGTGGGGGTCGGCCTCTTTTCCCAGGCAGCCAGTGACAGAACTAGAGGAAATTGCCTCAAGCTGCACCAGGGGAGTTTCAGGAGGAATTTTTTCATGGAAAAGATGTCCAAGATTTTTAATGAGCTGTCTAGAGAAGTGATGGAGTCACCATCCCTGGAGGTGGCCAGGAAATGACTGGACATAGCACTCAGTGCTATGGTTTTGTTGGCACGGTGGTTTAGTTGGCACAGTAGTGCTCGGACAAAAGTTGGACTTGGCAATCTTGGAGATCTTTTCTAACCTTAATAGTGATTCTATGATAAATAATGATTCTATGATATCCTTCTGGGAAATAATGCAAACTGTCATTTATTCTTATTCCTAATATTCTCTCTTTTAAATTTTTAAATTTTTAGCAATTCAGAGACTCCCTTTTTTATTTTGGGTAAGAGAGCTTGTAAAATAATTTTTGGAATAACATGACTTATAAGTGCATCTCAATTGTCTGTGTACTCAGCAACTTCTTAAAAAACTGAGATAATCCAAAGTGTGTCTTCCATTTTCATACTGGAATGTTTACTCCTAAACAACATGCCATTTATATTGACATACACAAAAACTTTACTGTTCCTGTAGGAAGTTGCTTAGTGTGCACTCCATGTGTACTGATCTGTAGCTTTCTGGACCGTTCCTAGATTTTTTAGGATTGATTTTGTATTTGCCACCTTCCTTTGATTTTAAGACACTTCGAAGCAGGGATTTTTCTGTTGTAAGTTCAGGTGTTTCATACTCAAGTCCATACTCGAGTTTTTGATGAGGTACATTCCAGTCTCAAAATCTGTTAGAGCTCCGTTTGTATTTTTTTCTCATGTTCTCTAATGGCACTTCAGTTTAAGATAGAACCTCTCACGTATTTTTCTGAGGAGGATGTCTGGCCTAGTAACTTCTCCAGTCTCCTCTGGTGTGGGTAAAGCCCCATTTTATTAGTGGCCCCTACTTTCTGCCAGCCTTAGCAGAAGCTGTCTGTGGGAGGCTCCTCCTAAAGCTCATTCTGGCCTCAGCCGTGGCCTGTCTCCGCTGAGGTGGAGATGTGCCGTGGCCTGGGGCTGCCTTGGACTGCTCTTCTCCCTGGCCAAGGCCAGCAAGGTCCTGCTCTGACCATGGACCCCCACAGCCTCTGGCCTCCAGCCCGTAGGGAGCTGCTGGTCCCTGCAGGCCTCTGACCCTGGTCTGTGTTTTATATTTAAGCCTCCCAAAGATTACAATCCTTTCTGTTTTCCTTACTTGGGCACAACTTGAAGCTTTTACAAGGATGCCTTTAACTTTCTAATAGCCTCCTTCATCCCATTTGGTCATGACAGCTCCCTTCTCTGGATTTTCTCAGTCTTTTTTGATGGGTTGTATGCATTTCTTCTGAGCTTGCAAAAGGTGTCTTTAATCAGTCTGTGTGCCACCTGTAAAAATATGACTTTTGTAGATGATTCTTTTTTCTTCCTTGTAACAAGCTTACACATTTTTATTCAGTGACCCTCTTTGAAATGGTGGTAGAGTTTTTTTGGCTTTTGTTGCCCCTTCAAGGGCATAGATTCCAATCTACATCAAAGCAGTTATTGACTGTGGCTAGAAATTTATTTTGAGTCATACCCTGATATGTCATGTGCTTGTACAAGTCAGGCAGAAATATCCAACAGCTCTAATATTTATCTGCCGTACTTATAGGGACATTTTTCAGTGTTAGGAAGGTGTTCTGTTTCGTAGGTGTATCTAGGGGATGGTCCAGAGCATTTTGATACCCTGTGTCTTTGTTGATGTTTCTACCTTGGCCATTGGTGACAGGGAGTCTCTAGGCTGTTTAACATGAATGGACTGTTAACTGCCAGAAGGATCTGGGAACCATGAGCAGTCATCCTCTAACCAATGGGAAATTACATAAAAGGAATCCGTGAGCTTGCCCAGTAATCTGAAGCGGTCCATATCAAAATACAGCATAGCTGAAGACCTGCTGTGCCTGGAGGGAGGACTGGCCTATGTGTAAGAATTTTCCCTCTGCAGACTGTTGTAGCTCTGAGTAAGAAATCAAGAGGCAATGATGGAGATGTGTGATCAGTATCCTCTGGATAGACCTATCACTCTGGTCACCAGTCAGGATCTCTGAGAAGAAATCAAAGACACAATTCTGTTGTAATTCTGCTCTTCTTTGCAAAAGACGCAATTAATGAAGTCATATCAAATTTTGGGTTTAGGACAGGAAGCTCTGCAAGGAGCCAGTCATCTTACGGACATGTAGTTTGTGACAATTACCTGTAACTACCTGGTGGTCATATCAGTATTGAACCAACCTCCTAAGCAACGTGAGTAGTTCTTGAGGTGCCCAAACTGAGGATGTGTTAGGGCTGTGGAAGCCCCAAGGAAGCTGTATGCTGATGAAGGAGTTACCTGCTGTTCAGCTGAAGTAGAAAACACATACTTTGAGATGCTACAAACAGTCATTTAATGGAGATGACAGCAGTTGGTGGGGCAATTTCCTGTCTTTATTTCTACGGTGACATTTTTGACAGGAGACTGAGGCTGTGCAAGTGATTACTTTGGAGTCTCTTTTTGTTTGCTTGTTTTGTATTTGTTGTTTGTTTTTTTAATCTTTTTTTTTTCACAGTTACTTTGGTGTATTTATCATAATTTTTTTGGTCTGTTTTCTTTTGGCCTTTAGTAGCTCAAGGAGTGTGTGTCATAGGTTTTCTGTTCTGTATTGTTCGTAGCTGTGGACTTCACACAGTTTGGTGTTTCTTTTTCTCCCTGAAAGTTGTGTCTCTTTAATTGTCTGTGTTTTGTTCTTCCCTTTGCTTTAAGTATATTTATTTAGATGAGATTCTTGTTGCTGGGAAAGAAGCAGGAGGAAGTCGAGTTCAACATGTAGATCCAGAATGATGGTATTATTGGAATAAATTGCCATGTGGCAGAACAACTAGAAAGCTGGGATTTAGTGATGGATGGATGCAGGCTCTGTAAAAGACTCAGGCAGAAAAAGGGTATGAGGGTTGCCCTTTATGTGAAGGAACAGTTGGAATGGATGGGTCTCATGTGAAGGTTTTGATTCAATATAAGGGAAAAGTTTTCCAGTAGAAGGATAATCACACAACAGAAACAGTTGTCTAGGGAAACCAGGTTATGGAATCATGTTTTATGAAAGTTTTGGAGAGGCATCTGTGTAATGTCCTGAGTGACTCAGTCTAAATTCAGGTGCCTTATGCCAGTTGCTGCTCGACAGCCACTCTGTGAGTGGGAGAGTCTGCATCATGGCAGAAGGGTCAGGTGCATTTTGACTTTATGTGTTAATAGGTTATAAATCTATACATATGTCTCCTTACAGGAACAATCTAGATATGTTAGACAACTCAGGATGATCACCATATATGTGCACTTACGAGATACTACTTTCTAAAGTTGTTCTACATTCTCATCTGGTAATATTTCTAAATCCCTTCTAATCACAGCACAGGAGAAAAAGGGAGAAACACATCATAATTCTGGAAGTAATTCACAAAACTGCAGTGCCTTTGTGTTAGTGGTATTGTAGAACAAACTATTTAGGAATAGTTAATTGCTTTCATTTTTAGTTTTTATTCTTCTCCCCCAATTATTGTAGACTGTTGCAGTTTATTATAATAAGAAAATTCAACAAGCAGAAAGTGGTTTTTCTCTGAGTTGTCTTAGAATAAATTATATGTTTTCAGAAGAAAGACAGACATGCCTGAGGATAAAGCAAGGTATGGTATCTGTGCACACTGGATAGAAATCTCTATAAATATGATATTGGTATCATGCATACTTGTAAGATTAATGTCAGCACAGGTTATCTATCATGTCGGGGCAAGTCAAGCACATTAGACCTGCCTCAGGGATGGTTTAGTCTATATATCCAACTATTCAGACAACGTTGCGTGGATGTTTTGGTAGAAAAGACTGAGGGATGATTTTTCCATCACTCCAGGCTTCCCATTCATTGGTACTGTCTCCATGTTCTCCAGTGTGCTTTGATAGGTACAGGTAATCGGTGTCCTGTTGATCTTTAGGACAGGTAAGACCTAAATGGAATAACATTTCCCCCCAACTGCTCTTCCCCAAGAGGAGTTATATGTAACCTGTGCATCAGTTGCACAGTGGATGGAACATAATGGAAGTAGATGATGCATTTAGTCCATGTGGATGTCTTTCTGTCACCGGGCAATTTCCAGGGCATTTAATATTAAATTTTTAATGATTTTTTGGGTAAATTTTATTATTAGCCTTGGCTTACTTCCTTACACAGTTACATGTTTTATGGATTAATGGAGTATGGGTGTTTTGTATTGGAAGTTCCATGCTGTAATAATTCAAGAATAATTTTTTTAGCCTAGAATATAGTGTGAACCTTTATAAGTACATAGCATTGAAAAATTTGGAAAATATTTAGTTGGGGAAGCTTGAAAGCTCAAGAATCATACAGGAATTCATTATTTTCTCTGTGGCACATGAAAAAATACATGTTTCTCCCACCACCACAGAACTTCTATTTGGACCCTCTGATAATGTAATCTAGCCTTCATTTGTCTAAGTAGTAGTGTAAAATTGTATGTAAAAATTAGCTGATGAGATCATGGTAGTATGAAGGTCTTTTCATTGGTTCGTTTAACTTTGGACAGATTATAAACATAAATACTAATTCATTTTGCATGTTCTTGTTAATTATAATGGCACTCAGTAGTGCTTGTCTGGTTATGAGCTTCTGAGTATCTTTCTGTCACAGAAATGTGAATTCCTGGAATCAGGAAGAAAGGGCGTGTTTCTTTACTATTCACAGTTCTGCAATTTATATAATATTCTTCAAATAACATATTTTTTGTAGTGTAAATGTGTTGAAGTGGTTTAAATATAATTAAAAATACATAGTCTGCTAGATAAATTTACACTTTTTCATACTTTAAGAAGAAATACGTTATAGATTGTATGTAAGTGATGTGTTTTCAAATAAAATTCAGGACATCCCATTGACATAGTGCATTTTAAGACTTGCTCAGATGTCCTATTATGAATTAAGAGGGTTCTTTTAAATTGTGTGAGTCCTATATGATAGAGTTGGAAGATACAGATACCAGTGAATGTTTAGGTCTTTAAAATACTGGACAGTCTCTTTAGCAAGTCATTTTTGCTTTAGTGAAACCAGTGGTGGCTTTGGCTCAATCTATGTGATTCCAAACAAGCGTACCTACTAATAACTATAGATAGCCCTCAAGCAGGTTCTAAAATTTTCTTGCATGTTTTGCTGAGAAGTGCTTCATTAGAATATTTTATACAAATACCCACTTCAAGCAGTAATGCAGTTTGAACCATTTTTACCAAGGTCTTGCCTGAAACAGTGACACATCGTGGCAACTTGATCTATCTAATATGAGAATTGCTTAAGTGCTGTAGTGCACTTTGGTGGGGTTCTTTACACTTTAAAAAATACCAAAGACCACCAGTAAGGCAGGATAAAGAATAAAATCACGTAGTCTCAAATCAAAGTATTGTCTTAGAGGCAGTGTACAAACATATAACAGGTAAACATATCCTAATGATTTGTGGTCTAAACGTGGAATAAGCTAAGAGGTGATTGCAGCAACTAAATGAATGAGTAAAAGAAATAGCTTGCAGCACATGAGCATTGCATTTATTTAAGTCAAGTTTCTAAGTCTTCATCCAGTCAGTGAATTTGACTTTCATTTTGAATTAAATATTCTAGGGATTTCTGACACAACTCTGACAATTAACATTCTGTAAGGGTGCTTTTGAAGCTTTGGTTAACAGGGTCTGTAAATTCTTAAATTTTTAAGGTTCAGATGGAATTCAGATGGAGTTATTAGATATTGAAGAATGCAAACATATCTCTTCAAGCACTATCAGTAGGGGATGGGTAAACTATAAAAGCTCTACCTGCTGGGGCCCAAGGGATGTAATCTGTTAGCTCAGGTGGAAGGTAGAGAAATGTTGGTGTTAAACTGGAATAACTGGAGCGATTCAGATCCTGGTTTTAGGATGTTAGCAAAAATCAAAACAAATCAATATTTATAACAGAATAATATTATTTTCTAGGAGTCAGCTGCTTTTGTCAGGTAAGCCACGCTGAAATGTAGCATAAATGAAACAGGATAAGATTCTAAAGTTGAAAATTTGCACTGTTAAAAAGAGAATTTGTAGGTAAGACCTGTCTGTGACGTATCTGTCACACCTACTTAGTGCCATCCTCACCAATTTTAATATTTCTTATTGATTTCTGAAGAAAAATGAAAAAGCCAGAAATAGACCAAAGATAAAATTATATAATCGAGATTAGTGATTGTGGTTGTTTCCATATTAGGACTAATTAGCAAAAAATACTACAATGATTTTTTTTTTTTTTTTCTGAAATGGCTATATCTCAAGAACATGGGTCATGTTTTGATATAAGATTTCATATATAATAACTGTGGTTGTCCTGGCTTCATTTCTGAGGTGAAGCAATATGTGATGTTTAATATACTCCAAGCTAAGAAAACTGATGATATGAAAGCATTTTCGTGTAACAGAGTATAGGAAAAAAGAGAAATACAGAATATTCACATTTGAGGCTTACATATTATCAGTCAACAAAATGAAGTGTTGAAGAAATAACTGGAATGTGTATTTCTGTCTAGAATTCAAGTGCACAAGAAACTTCAGAGAATTAGAGGCATAGCTATTTAGAGGCAAAACCTTTTAATGGGAAATAGGTCAGTGAGATGAATGCTTTTCTCTCAGTTGGTTGGACATTTACATTGTGGATCCAGGGTGACCACATGACCATCAAGCAAAGTTTCATTGACACATATTTTACTTTCCAAAAACTTTTAAGAATTGCCACCCACCTTCACCTCCTCATATTTGCCTTAGGATCCTTACCTGTTTTTAACATTTTCTTCTCTTTTTTGCTTTGTATTAAGCTCATAAGATACCCTTCTCATTTCCCAGTGCTGTCCTACTGTGCAGGGGTTTCATGTAGTGTTTATTCCTCCAGCCTGTCATTCTTTGCTCTCCCTTCTTCACTTGCTCTACTACAGAGGCTGCCAGGTAGCTTTCAGTTTTCTAGGAACTTCGACCTTCCCAGCAGGTTTTGTTACACTCTACAAACAAAGGAAGAAGTTAGAACTGCAGCTCTTTTAAATGTCCAAACATCTTGTAACAAAGTGTGTATTAATAATGCCAGTTGGAACACAGATTTTTTTCTTAAACTGTGGGAAAGCAGTCTTTTCTTTATAAAATTCTACATTCATTTCCCTCTTCTGCCTGCTTCTCTCTGACCTTGTCAGCAAGAGAGAATTGCCAAGAGGCACCATCGAGAGGCTGGTAGGATCTACTTCAGAGATAGCAGAGTTTCAGGCATTAAGTCCGTGTCTATATTAGTAAATTAAAAAATGCCTGGAAATATTTCTGTGTCTCTGCCACAGTTAATGTCTTTGCAAACTAACATGGTTCCAGAAAATTCCCAGACATTTATTTGACCACCTCCATTAGACAATTTTGATGCAACCCCTCTTTTTTGGAGCATATGTGACTGTGCCACATAGATGTAGGATTATCCTACATCCTACAAAGATGGAGGATTATCTCTGCCAGTTGATTTCAGGAAAGAGAAATGTTCTCAGGCATAGATGTAATCTAAATATGCTACAGACCTGCATGTTCTTAATTTCTTCTTCCTTGTCCAACCTTCTGTCTTTGCAGTCTTCCAGTCTCAGCTTCAAAGCTGGGTTTTTGGGTTGGTGTTTTTTGTTTGGTTTTTTTTTTTTTTTTCCTTTTTCTTTTTGCTTGTCCTTTTGTCCTTTCTACCATCCATATAGATTTAAATTGTATTGGCATGCTGTCTCCCAGCTTTTGTACCCTCCTTCAGATGACCCTGTGAACTTACTAGTAGTGATACTGTGTGCAGTTCTCTGAAACAAACTACTTCAGGGAAGCCTTCCTTTTGTTTGCCCTTGAGTACCATAATAATAAAAATAGAATAAAAATACAATTTGAGTGATGCCTTAGCTGTCACTCTACTGCTGGGATGAAACTTGGTGAACAATTATATTTCTTTGTGGACTACATGTAAGCTTACTACTTGTTAAGAGAACAAATTAGAGGGGGTGATAAGGCCAGATTCTGTGTTGGGTTTGTTAAATGATTCTAAATAGCTGTAAACATTTCTCTCTGTTTTGTCAGGATGGTGGTACTAGAATTGATCTTGGACATCACTTCAGTTCAAGGTTGAAGTTAAAAGGTCTTTTTGAGGCTTAGAAGAAGCAGGTGAGTACAGGCCAATCATCACAAATCAAAGAGGATTTTTTTTTTTTTCCCACTTTCTTTTGTTCCAGAATTGCTGTTGATGCTTACCAATCCAAATTCAAATAGCTGGTCTCTGCTTTCCCTGATTCACTGAGATGTATGACTGCTTGTGTTATGGCTAGATAGCAGAGAATATCTGATTCATTTAGGATTTCCCTACATGCTTTTTCAGCTTTTGCCATGAAACTCTGTGAAACCACGGTTCTGTCACCAAGGTCTTTGGAACTCTGGAGTTAACATACACTGTACAGTTTCATTACATCAGCTGTATTAGGAGTATGATAATTAAGGTAATTTAAAAAATAAATTTTTTAAAAGCTAAATACACTGTAATAAATAGTGAAGAATCCCTGAGTTTGGATATTCCTAGTTTTTTTGAAACTGGGATGATCTTTATTCCTCTGGTAACCAGGAATTCCGTGATGCCAAGGACCGTGAGTTCAGACCTTGTTTCAACTGCTTTGTGTGTTAACAGGCTAAACCTGCCTGGGACACGGGGCAGTGCCACTGGGGCCTTGGCATAAACACTTTGTCATGGCATGAATATTTTGCTTTGCCCCAGCTATCTTCAGTCAGTCATGTGCAAGTGGCTGTCAGGTCTTTTTAACTTAGACAGATCTGGAAAAGGAGATCTTGAAGGAATTAGTGTAAGATGTGAGCTTACAAAGGCAGTCACATTTATTTTGGATTATTCATAATTGCTATTGCAACAAAAAATCTGTATGTCGAGTGTTGCAGTTGTTCATATTCTACATTTCCTACAGAGGTATAAAAATTTTTGAGAATATTCACACAACTTTACAAATTCAAAATTTTTAGGCAATATTTTAACATATAAATTGCAAAATATGGTCAATTTGACCTGATACTAAAATTTTAAGATACAGATTTAAACAGGGTACAACAAATCTAGCATAATAATAAACAGGCCAAATTGCTTCTATGTACACTATGACATGTACACAGAAAGTAGAAACCATGTATCTAGACCAGGAATTAGAAACAAATATGTAAATACAAATAATATGCCATGTGTAGTAACTGCTGAGGTATTGTGAAATACTCTAATATACCTATATACTCCATATGTATGGATGCCTCTGGAAGGAAAGAAAAAAAGCTGTTCCACAGGAGTTAATGATGATGACAGTAATTAGTTCTGAAGCTATAACAAGTTTTATAACAAAACTATAACAAGTTTTATAAGTTTTAAAACTTGATAACAAGTTTTTAGAAGTTTTACCCTCTGTGAGGATTTCAGCCCTTTTTAACCAAGTTCAAAGTAGTGTAAAAGAAAACTGTTCTGGTATGAGCTTCACTGTGACTGGCTTCACTGGGTAATAAGAAAGGAAATTCCTTTATTCTGATTTAACTTCACCTTTTTCCAAGGAGTTGAGGCACTGGCTGGAAGGCTACAATATGAATATGGTGAAGCCAGGAAAAGAAGAAAGGTTAGGTGTAGCAGTGTTGTAAGTCAGAGGATATGCAGCACTGTACAGGGAAACTGTAGATATTACTGGTATGTGCCAAACTTTATATGACTATATGTAAGTATGTAGTAATATATTTATTTGCAAAGCAGTAGTTTTTTTCTTTCATTTTTCAGTAGGAAAAACAGTAAGAAATACCAGATTCTTTGCTCTCTATGTAGCAGTGGAAATATGGTGGATTTCTGTCACATATTTGTACATGTCTGAATGGTGTAACTTGTATGTAGTTAAATGTTAGTTTTTTTGACAGTGTCAGTGTTTTGGAAAACTGATAGAAACTGTAGTTTGATAGAAACTGTAGTAATTGAAATCTGTTGAGTCAGCAAGAGTGTTTTAGTTTTTAAAGGGTATTTTTTCTGGAAGTTTACTATGTTCTGACAAATAGTGTCCAAAATGCAGTATAACTGACTTGTGCATCTATAATGTTTTGGCAGTATAATTTTATTGAGTTCCAGTATGTCTGAAACTAAAAGCATATGAAAGAAACTGCTATTCTTATTCCTCCATTATTTTCTTCCTAACTTTAAGTTGAATAAATTCTATAAAAATACTTTCTGTAGAGGAAACCAAAATCTTTTTTGCCTTTTTAGCATTGGTCTCTATTTCTTGCAGTATGTGAGAGTGGAAAAGGAGTGTTTTTGCAGTCAGTGAGGAAACAGTAGTAAATTCTGAATGTTATTTCTTCAGCATGGTATTTAGAGTTAATAGGTTCTTTTATGGCATGATATGAGGTGTTTGCACTGATTGAAAACTGAGGTTTAATCATAAATGTCATGATAGATATGCATAAAAATAAAATTAAAATTATGAATACATTTTTAATCAACAGAGAAAAAATCTCTGGTTTTTGTTCTCTCAATGGAACACAACTTTTTAGGAGTAAGTTTTAGAAAAACTGAGATAGAGCTCAGAGAAATGTGAAAGCAGAGAAAAAATGTTCTATTTTCTGACTGATAACTTAAATAGACACTTTTGAGACTGTCAGTGATATATTTGCATCTATGTTTTCAGAGTTACGTAGGCTTAAAAAAAAGGCTAAATAAATTCTGGTGGTAATGATTACTAAATTCATCTTTGTCTTCTGTATTGTCACTTTGGAGGTGTGCTCATTCCTGTTTCTTTCTGGTACCACAGGAAACAAAATCTTGAAGCATCACAAATCATTTACATGTATATGCATGCATTTTGTATGCTATTAAATATTCCGTCTATATGTATGTGTTTATTTTGTAGAGGGCAAACATAATTATACTGTTAGATTAGTACAGAATTGTATCTCATATAGATTAGGTATCTTGCATCTGAACTGAAATTCTCTCAAGATTTATGTAAGGACTCATTGCTGGTGACCAACATGTGAAAGATATGAGATTTTCCACTAGCTGCATAATGGATGGGCATTAACTTTGTCCACAAAGAAGTCAAACCCTTTCACATGTCTGGTCAGAAGGCAAAGGAGTTTTAATACTTTCCTAAGTGTATGAAAGGAGGATATACAGCATAATGATGGTTTGCAAGAAGTAATTTGATGGGGTTTGATGGGCTTTGTCTTTAATATGGTTTCTAACAAGAAGAATCTGAAACATAAACACTGCTTTATACTTTAATGGAACTGTGTTAGAACAGAGTTACTTATTGTAGAATTTTGAATTATCTTTCCAGGGTGATTTTGAATAGCTATAGATTGGTGATTTGGGAGGAACCTGAAGTCAACTTTTGTCAAAAAGTAGTGTACATTGAAAGAATTGAATTTGTGACCTGGAAATATGAGGCAGTAAATTTTTGCTATGATTACATGTAACGTCAAACTATGGATTTAAACTGGCCAGCTTTTCAATTCACCTAAACAATAAGTACAATCTTAATGGTCTGATTTGCTGGGAAGAGCACTGTTGCAATAATCTGCTTTTTACAGCCCATATCAAATAATGAACTTGCATCAGTTATTACAAAGTTTGTGCTTTGGGAGGTGTTTTTGTGGCATCTGGGAGTGATGCACCACATTTGTTGGAATTAGTCTTTAATACTGTCTTGAAAAATGAGTTATTGCTTAAATACACTGATTGTTTTGTGCTTCGTAGCACAGAAATTTTTAAGTAAAAGCTAGTTGAAACTTGATGGGTTTTTTCAGCTCTATGAAATGAGGAGAAAATGGTGTGCATCTTAATAATTTTATGATTCTTTTTCCTATGTGACATGAATGAGAGAGGTGAGAAGTCTTAATTTTTAACTGAACTGAATTCAGGTTTCTAAACGTGGCCTGATTGAGAGCAGAGGACCATTACTGTAGTTGTCATGTAAAATGAAGTTGGAGTCTGAATCTCCTTTTTAGCTGTCAGCTTTATTAAGGAGCTATTGGTGTGTTGAACTAGGCACACACATTATATAAGTGGTGCATGCTGGTGTCTGGGGGGAATTTTCTCTCTCTTCACTGCTGCTTTATTAGGTCTTGCTCTCTCATTCTGTGTTGCCCTGTCTCACTCCAGCTTTCTGGCTGCAGCTCACAGCATCGTAGGTCTAATGTAGATTGACGCCTTTGCCAGAGGACTGATTGAAACTTGTGTCTCATAGTTGCTAATGCTCACTCAACCATTTTATTGAAGATAAAGTAAATAAAATAGATTGCCATATGAGAATTCTCTGAAATCAAATGGAATAATTTGACAGGTTTAAGCCCATGAAAAAGCCAGAGCATTGAAACAGATGGGAATACTTTTTATGCACAATATACCAGCAAAAGGTGTCTCCTGGCTTGCTGTTACACTGTTAATGGCTTTTACCAAAATTATAATTGTTGAAAATAACATTTCCATTGGTGTTCAAATTGTTACTTCTCTCAAACAGAGGGATTATTTTTAATATAAAAGTAATGGATATACTGATTTTATTTTCTCATTGCTTCTGATTCTTCAAGACTAGTGATAGATAACCAGTCTCTTAAAATTTAATTAAAAAAAAAAAGTAATAGATGTTAACTAAGGGTGAGATTAGTATTTGAGAAAATAATTCTTTGAAATGCAAAATAGTTACTTTTATAGTTTTTTAATAATCATTAAGTGACATAATTTTGACTGTTGCAGATAAAGTTTAAAAAAAAAGCCCTAACATTTCTAAAAGCATAGCAATATAATACACAAAGACTATGAGGTGCTAAAGTGCGAAGTGCTCAGAATAATGGTCAACAAGTCCCAAGTATTCTTCACAATAATTTTGTTTTATAGAGTATTTCTGTAGTTAAGCATTGTATTATGTCTGTGCTATTTTCAGAAATAAGACAATACATAATAATAAGTGACTAAAGACACAACAGATGACGTGACTAATTTTTTTTAGCTGGATAAAAATGAGTATTGGTCTTTTTAGTCACACTAGTGGACTTCTTACTAGTTGGACCACTACTTCAAGAAAGCAAGATGCACCTGTATTTTAGTGTAGTATAATAAATTATGTCTAAACTCAAAGTTAGTAAAGGAAATAAGTACAAAAGAAGTTAAAAAAAGTATCAACAAAGTTAGCAGATGCAGCCTCAGTTTACCACTTGAAAACACAGTCATTTAAATATCCAATACTATTTTTTAAATTTTCTTTATGTTTAAACACAATCTGCTCTTTCTTTTTGGGGGTGAAAAGGAGAGGGATATTATGTACCAATTTCATTTCATTTTTTAAAGTTAAGAAATTGATTGTAAAAGATTGTGCTATTTGTACTTTTGGATGGGATGCTATTGAGATTTCATGAATATTGGGTAAGAAACAAATTATAAATGAGCTATTTGAAAATGGGTCACAGGAGTGAGTTGAAAGACTAGAGAAACATAGTAAGGATGAATTTCCAGGTTAAATGTTAGCCAGAATATGCAGCTAGTTGTGTTGATGATATTGGTGTGGCAGGGATGGTATTGGTCAAAATCATATTTTCAGTAAGACTGTGAATAAGCCTAAGAAATGTGATTGATACTCTTCTTTTTCCCCATCCTGTATGTATAGTGAAAATTACTCTATTGTGCTCATAAGGCAGAGCACTGGGCCCAGATCTTTTTTTCTCTTGTTGCCATGCTCATGACTGTATGTGGCCAAGCTCTTACTGCTCTCAAAGCAGTTCCAGACTTAAAATTTCAGTGTTTACCCTATGGTACTCTTTCTGTTCATTCAGTAGGATAAAAGGGCTTTGTCTTTCTTTGAGACAGAATCGAAAAAGACACAACTCTGCCGAAAAAAAAAACCAAAACAAACCCTGTTTTAACCCTTTCATTTTCTACATCTGAAGTTCTCGGAAAGTCTTGTTCAGAGTGAACCAAGAAAATTAATTCATTTGCTTTTAATTATATACATAGAATTGCTTTGGGTTTTTTTCTGTGATAGGAGGTCCTAGACGAGGAGCCCTTGCTCATTTCTGTGTTACATGGTCTTTTCTCTCTCTAGTAGGTTTCTCTACTAAAATTGTAAAGCCATTATGCCGTTAGCACAATCCTTGGGAAAAAATGCTGAGGCCCATGAGTGCTCCAACACAGGTTGATTTGGACAGAATAAAAGCTGGATTAGTCAAGAGAAAAGGAAGCCTCAACAGTCATTTACTTAGGATTTCTCTAAAACTTAAGAAAATCAAGTGCAGTTTCCCATATTGCTCAGAATGACTTATTTGTACTGTTTTCTTCAGCATGGTCTCTTATTTGACTGTATCTGAAGTCATTCTGAAAGACTAATTTTCATGTTGCTGTTTCCTACGGTCTTCAGCAACACAGTAAAAAAATTACCTGTATTTTTGACATGCTTTTAAAGTTACCTTATCCAGAAATCATTCTATACTGAATGTGAGGAACTATTTTAAATCCTTATTAATAAAAATAAATGAGAGTAGGCAGTAAAGAAAGCAATTCAGTAACTACAATAAGCAATAAGTAACTACATATGGAAAAAATAGCATCACATGTAATTCCTGAAAATAAATGGGATCATGAAAATGGAATAGATGTTTATTTGATTGCTTTGAGAGTTAGCCTCCCTAAAAAGATGATTTTAAATGAGTTTTGTGTTTGTAAGTGGTGCTTGTTAACTGTCTTGGGGAGTGCTCTCTTCTCTGGAAAACGCATTATGGGACCTAGGAAAGAAAGAGGTAATGATTTATTTTTTATATTTTTTTTTGTGTGGCCGCTGTCATCTAGGAGCTGGACAGAGATCACTGTGCCTCAGGAACTAGGCCTCAGAATTTTGAATGTAGTCTGTAAAACAGCTATTTAGTGGGAGTTGTTGTCAGTCACAGCTTATAGAAGACAGGTTTTTACTGATGATTTTCTGGGGGAAAATGTACTTAACTGCATCAATTTATTTTTATAAATTCAGATGTTCACAATTTATTTTTTGATTACACATTCATTTTCTGGGTTTTTTCCTGAGCTTGAGCCCAGGGAAGCAAAACAGGTTATGTTTTGGTTCATGGGGTGGTTCTGGTCCTACATCCAAACATAAGCATAAAGGTTTGGGTACCTATACATAAATTAATTTAATTATGACAGATCCAGTGAAGGCTTTGCAAAAAAACAAAACAAACTACCAGGCATGTAACCTGAGGCTGCAGAGTTAAAACTGCTTGGTATAGTTTGCACAATATATGTGAATTCTCAAGAACAAGGTGTGGGACACGGTACCTCAGTATGTAAAATATAGAAATTTAATTCTAGAATCTGTATACTTTAAGTATAGTTTTACAGATAATAGCACTAATGTGAAATTGACTGTAATTTTATCTCAATTTTTTTATACTTGAGGGAAAAACTAAATTAAATATTGTTTTAGATCTGTTGAGATACATATAGATATATAGTTCCTGTATTTAATTGAATTTGCTGTCTAATATCAGTGTTATTTGGGTGAAGCTATTTACTAAACACTTCAAATCAGAGTGGATGGATAGTGTGCTATGACAAAGACATGTGACCTCATGTCTTAAATGTTTTGCAGCTAATTTTAAACTAATATTTATTATCTGCATGCTACCATCAAGTTGCTGAATATTTAGCTTTCCTCTTTTCAGGATGAAAATTTTCTCACATGGCCATTTGTCATTCATTTTTACTTAGTTTTCTCTTTGCTTTAAGATACATTTTCATGATATAGTGCAAATCCAGTTATCTTTTTTAACACTTAATAAAGAATTAGAACTATGTCCTATACAAAATTTCCACTCAGTCCCATCAAAGGCTTTTAGTTTTTGATAGAAGTATTTTTTCTTAAATTTGATGGTTGCTACTTGTGTAAAAAAGATAAATTCAGGGTTTTGTAATCTTTGCATCATCATCCCTCACCGTCTTCTTAAATAGAATTTTACTTCTAGGATTCCTTCTTCCTGAAAACATACAAACAAGCAAAAAATATCCAAAAACAACCAACAAAAAACCCCAACCCAACAAAACAGACTTCTATACTGAATTTTTGCCTCAGGCCAGTTTCTCTCTGCTGGTTAAATGGCCTAAATTAATGACAATATTAATATTTATTTCATTTTTAAAAATAAAGCTGAAATGTTGAACTGAATTACTGAATGAATGAGAAAAAAAAGTTTTCTCTTATTACAGAATTGCTTTACATTTGCTTCTTTGAGCAGTAATATTATAAAGAATAAGCATTTCCATTGGTAAATTTTTCATCTTTACTGTAGAAGTATTACTCACCATTGCTGGTAAGCCTTTTAAATAAAGCACATACTTATTTAATGAACAGGTACGTCAGTTCTAGTTATCTTTTCTTACTCTCCAAAATTTGTTATTACCCTTCCAGAAGTTGTTCTTGCATTCTTTCTTGTTTCTCTTCAACCTATCAAAAAAGGAAACTAAATGAATGTGGAATGGATGCCCAGCTGATGCCATGGAAAATCCATAATAGTTTAAACCATGCTCCTTGGCCAAAGTTACTCATATGGTCATTCTGTGTGGTCATTTTGCCAGCTCTTGAGTGGCACCTGGCAGCTCTGCTGTTGGGAAGGTAACAAACAGGGAAAGGAAGGAGAGGGAAGGAGCAGCCTTAACTGCTGCAGCTCTCTGCTAAGTGAGCCTATATTGAAGCCCTTGAGCCTTCACAGAACATCTTTTCCCAGGTCAGTGCTTAATTCACATGTGTAATATTCCCCTAAAATTTATCTGAGCACCTGCTTATTTGTTTTTCTAATGGAAGTTGTTCTAATGTGCATGTCCCACAGTTATTTACTTATCCTTCAAGTATAATGGAATAGTCCAGTTCCTTACAGTAAAGTGACATTTTCCTCTGATTTTTTGCATGTTGAGCTTGTAGAAAAATGAGTATTCACTATTTCTCTGTCTCTAGAAAAATTTCTGAATACTGTATATTTGGACATTTTTAGAGATGGAGATCTGATGAAGAATTATCATTAATATTATTTTATTTTTGTATTTCAGAAATAATTTTCATTAAAGGTATTTTAAAGGTATTTGAATGATTCGGCCTGAAAAAGCTATATGTTGGATAGATTGAATGTATTTGATAGGACATTGTTTTTAAATTAGTGTGTTAGGAACTTGAATACTATGTCCAGTACTTAAAAGACCGCAGAAGATAGAACATGTGATTTAATTACCTGTTTTTCATTTTGCGAACTTGACCTCTGTCTTCCTTTGTCTCGAGGCTGGGAAGAAAGTACTGTGAGCTGCTGGCAGTTGATACTATGAAGGTATCATCTCCCACATCCTTCTCAGGTCCCATAGTAGTGCCACTCTTCCTCATGGATGTGGGATTTTCCAGTAGAACTCTGTCCTTTGGTGGCCAAATTCATCTGCTGCATTACTTCTTCAGATACCCTGTAAAATTCCTCTCTTTCTTTTAACTTCTGCCCCAGAGACCTCTCTTTTCCAGGTTATCTCTAGCTGTGCAGAAGCACCTGGAGCAGCACTGGGATACTGGCTTCAGCAGACTGAGGCTGGATTTTGAGAGTAGCTAGTTTGCGCCTCTGTAAGACAGAACTGTTGAGTATGTACAGGCTGTTACTGGGTGTGTTGACTGTGTGTTTGTGGAATTCCATAGTTGTGTCAGTTGGCTAGATCTGCCTCAATTTGCTTTTGAGAAAGATGTTCAGTGTTTTCCTTAAGTTAATAAAGATTTCTTCGTTTTCTAGGAAAGCAACTCAAGGAAAATTCTAAGATACTCCTTAATATTTGGGATGTGATTTGGGCTGTGAAGGCTGCTGATAGCTTGAAGATGGAGGGATTTATTCTTTCTGAAAATGAAGGTCTTGATTTAGAGTAACCCATAGGGCTATGCTGGAGATGTATGTGAATAGATACTGTCTTTTCTAGAAACTATGTTTGACAGAGGCATTAGCTATTGAGGCAAGTGATTTTCACTTGTTGGTCTGTAGTAAAAACCATCTTTGCTGTACATCTCTTGATTGCATTTTCAACTTAAAAATTTACAGACAAAATACAAAATTTTTCATAAAATTACACTGTAGGTGTCTTCTTTATTAAATATTTTGTATTTATTTCTAGGATGAGACATTCAGATTATTACCATATAATAATAGATAAAATGTCCAAATTAATGTGTAAGTTGACAAACTTCAAACTGTTGAAATGAAGTTACTTGGCATCTAAAAAAATGTCATTTTCCAATAACTTTACAGGAAGCTATCAAGGAGGTTTCCTGATTTCTTAGTGCTTTGATATATTTTAGATTTGCTCTACGTGCTGTTCATTTCCCTTAATCTAATAACTTTGCTAGTTATTTGCACTATACTGGTGAGTAGCTACTTCTCTGTAAGATTAAAAATAAAGATTATAATAGGACCATGAGATGAAAGAAATATTTCTCTTATGTATTCAAACTGCCTAATAGGAATGAAAAACATGTCCAATAATTTGGTTTTGCCGTGTAATGTAATAGTTGCTGTTAAATATAACTTCTGTGTTGCAAATACAAAAAAAATTAAAAACAACAAAAAAAAAATAGGTTTGATCTCATTTGACCTTTCTGACGTTCAGTCAGTTAGAAGGTTTGTAAGATGTTTAATTACCAAATGGTATGATCATTATTCATCTCATCATTTGATATATAGCGTCAAGTGAATTGCCTCCCTGGAGTGCACTGTGTTTCACAGATCAATAGATTTAGTAAGAGCTTGAAGGAGAGCTTTATATGTTCATAGAAAAGAAGGAAAAGTATATCCTCCTTGTAAAATGGCTTATGTAGTTATTCTCTGAGCTTTACAGACTTTTTGTTTTATTTACGTCTCAGGAATACAAAATCCTGTAACATAAAGGCATTTATTGAAATATTTTAAACCTCTTATAAAAAAATTAAAGAATACTGCTGTCCTACTCTACATAATCAACTAGCTTTTAAAGTCAGTCCAGACCAGCTTCATTTATTTATTTAAGTAATTATACTTATTAAAACAGATTTTTTTGCTTTGACACACCAACACATGGTATGACGAAAGACTGTCTCAATACAATAGACACTATTGCTTACATTATTCACATTTTTGGTTTCTGCATTTTTAAATAGGTATGCTTAGTCTTAACTGATTTGGGTTGTTGTTTAATGTTTGTGGGGTTTTGAGGTTTTGTTTCATTCATTGTGTCAAGGATATTTATGCATGCTTCCAGAGAAAAGGATAAAGCTTTTTCCTAATTGACTAATTCAGTATCTATGAAATTTTAAAATAATATTATGATAATTTAATTGTATAAAGGATAATTACATATAGGATGCTTCATGTTTACTTAGGCTTTTACTGAATAGATTATATTACTCTTGTCCAATATAGATAAGCAATCTTTGAGCATTTCTGTCTGATTTTTTTCCATTGATAGAAAGGTTTTTCAAATGACTGAAAGAGACTTCTATGAGTGCTCAAGCACTGGTATTTTTTGTTGTTTTTCTTCTGTAAGTTTTACATGCTTGATATGCTCATTTGACTTACCAGCTTTCTGCTTAAAAAGTAAAAAAAAAACCCAAGACTGTATTTCTTCTTTAACTTTTATTAACAAACGTAAGATTTTTAGCTTAAATTTATGCCTTGTTGTTTGTCCTTGCATCAGTCAGGGACTGAGGAAACTGCATTTCAGCTAAGCAAATCTTCCCTGCTGTGGGACAGAAGCAACATTTACTTGAAAATTCTGCTCCCTTATTCATCTGTCACTTATAACCCATCATCTACTCAAAGATTAATTTGAATTGTGAACAATATCTAAGCTTCCTTAATCCCTTGCTCTTGTCCTTTTTCTTGAGCTGCTGTACTGTGACGAAAAGGCCATAATTCTGAAGCTTCTTATTCCTCAGGCCTACCTAAAGTAACTCCCATTGGGAGTCAATTGATGTTTTAGCAAGGAAATTCTTACCTGTTCTGAGAACAACCTGGAAAAATTGTCAGGAGACATTCACACTCTAAGATGTTCACGCTGTGGAATTCTTGTAAATGTAAAATCTAATTTGTCTGGGTTCTTTGCACCAGCATTCTTCAAGGTCAGATGAAATTGTGTGAAATACAAGGCAGCATTTCTGACATTTCATTCCTTTCTCTATATGCACAATATTTTTCACCAGATTAGAAAATCAAGTAATAAAATAATTCATTAACAATTAAGGTAAATTGTGATATATACTTAGCATCTTTCAGAACTGTATGTATCACTAGTCGTCTCTTCCAGGACATTTCTTGTTAAAGCAGAATTCTTTTGTTGCTGTTTGCATTTATTTTCCCATATATATTTACTGTTATCCATAAACAGCTGAATGTGATTTGTGAAGTCCATTTTAGATGGAAAATAACAGAAGTATTTAATTTTGGAATAATTTCTGTCATAGTTTGGTAGGTGCTTTAGATGTTAGAGTAAAGAGCTTATTACCAACAAAGTACAGCAACACTATCGAATACTGTGTTCAGTTTAAGAGGATGTGATGGTTTGTGAATGCATCCAGAGGAGGACAACAAAACTGGTGCACAGGCTGGAGGAAATGTCCAATGAGGAGTGGCCAAGGATTTTGGGTTCATCAAGTTTGGAGAAAAGGAGGCTGGGGGGTGACCTCATTGCTCTGTACAGCTTCCTGAGGGGAAAAAGGGGAGGTGGAGCAGGTGATCACTTCTCCCTGGGATCCTGGGACTTGTGGGAATACTTCAAGGCTGCACCTGGGGTATCTGACTGGACATTTGGAAACATTTCTTAATGGAGAGGTTGGTCAAACATTAAGCAGGCTTCCTAAAGTGGTGGTGCGTGTCCCAAGCCTGTCAGTGTTTACACTGTCCTTAATAACATTTAAACTTTTGGAGAGCCCTGAATTGGTCAGGCATTTGGGTTAGAGGATGGTTGTAGGTCCCCTTCCAGCTGAAAATAGTCTTTGCTACACTCTGCTCTGCTATCCTATAGAATCATAGGATCACTAAGGTTGGAAAGGACCTCACGCAGTCTATGCTGTGCTGTTCTAGACAGCTGTGATAGCAGTCACAAATTGCTTATTTCTGTAGTATTTTTATGAAGAGTTTGCGGAGGTATGAGTACGGAAATTGAGTTTGTTCTTTCCAGACAGTAGAACTGAAAGTTTCTGCAGTGAAACATACATGCTGACAAGGTTCATAAAGCCTCACTTTACGTAGTCCTGACATCCCATAGTAGACAGGAAGGCAAAAACAAGAAAAAAGGCAGGTGCACTTGTGTTCTGGATCGTCCTGTCCCAATCCAGGTGCTGGAACTTGAAAGGTCTCCTTGACCTTTCAGAGGGACATGAATATTGTGTTTTGTCATTACTCTTTTGGACCTGTTATGAACTGAAAGAATCAATAAGGAATGCATTAATTAAGATCAACTTTTGGAGGGTAAAGTATCCAGAAACATTTGCCAAATAAAAATGTAAGTTTATTCTGTATGATGCCATTTTGAGCTAAAAAAGAGTTAAGGAAACAACATGCATTTATTTAGAAAATAATCTGGAGTATTTCACATGAATGGCTATTTTTTTATCTGTTTGAAGCAAGAAATAATGGAGTTTGCAATATCAGATTTGCATAATTGGAGTTGAGGACAAGGAAAGCCTCTTATAATTAAAATTTAGAACGCCATTCCTTCACAATTAAAGGAAAAAAGAATCTTGAGAGCCCTAAAATTTCTCCAAAAATAAAGGTCAGGACAAATAGAGGAAAATCACCACAATTTGTATCCAGAAACAAAAAAAATCCCATAAAAAAGTGAGTTATCAGAGCCCTCTTTATAAAAAAGGGTAATTGTACAATTTTAAAACTCATGTAGTAAGAATTCTTGGTAATTTTCCCTCCATAACATTAATGTACATTCATTGACAGCTGTAGGTAATGTGCACTGCAATAAGGGTATATTTACAATGTAGGTAAAGCTTGCAGTAACTTAGTTTTGCAATTAAGTCTGATCAGATTTTGCTCTCATGGAAGAAAGGGACTGTAGATCCATTGATTTCCAAATTGTATCCAAGTTGAATAGCTTGCTCATCCATTGTTTTGCTTTTTGGTTAAAAACTGCTTTTGGAAACTCCATAGCCATGAATCTGTGACTTTCCCTCTAAGATTTACTTTGTCACAACTGGAAAATATTGTCTTAAGAACACATGGTGTACAGGCATGGTGAAAATGCTATGTTTTGACTTTTTCATTCCTTTTTCCACAAATACATGTATGCTGGTATTAAGAGAAAATTTACTACAGAAATTATAGGAAAATTGATTTATTTTTAATAATCTGTTAAAGTTCAAAGCATTTGTTTATTCTACTTAACTGGAATTGCAGTGTGATAGCAGGATGGGACTAATGTAAAAGTAGGATTTCACATGGGTCCTCATAATGTTCTTCCCTTCAAAAATAAAACCATCAAACAAAAAGCAACATCCTCCCTCAAAAGGAAACCTCAAAAAGTCCACAAATAAACACTCCCCTTCCCCCTCCCACTTAACCTACAAAAAATCCCCAACAAACCCAAACTAAAACACCTGAAAAAACCCCACAAGTCCAAACCTCAGAAAACCAAAAGCTGTGGTCAGGATACTATGATCATAGAAATATAACTATGCGATGTTACATGTTCTAAATTGTTTTGTACTTAGGATAGCAGGCATAGTTTGTGTACATCTACTAGAGTTACCTTTATTCTCACTGTGTTTTGGAAAGCAGGAAGTGTGTAGTAACTATAGCACAATCCTATTACCTATTACCCTCTAAATCTGGCTGTGCCAATGCGTGTTACTGTGCTTTATGGGTGTCTGTACAAATGAATTAACTTTTGTATACTTGTGTGTCCTGAAGATGCATCCTGTAAAGCCTTAAGCAAGATCTCTGAAATTTGGCATCCTTTCTTCTTTTCATACCAGAGATACTATTTGAGAGTTTGTTATCTCTTTTTTCTGTTTTTTGTGATTACCTGAGTAGCCATGGAGCACTTTCTTAGAAAAATGCTGCATCTCTGGTCTGCAGCGTCTGCAGGTGCTGGTGTACTCTGTATCTTAACCCACAGAAGGGGACTGGGGTGTTATGAGTCAGCTTTCAACTTCTTGTGTACAGGAGCCCCTTCCTTGTCCAACTGCAACAGAAAGCAGAAGTGATTCTCGTATTATCAAAATCTTCTTGCCATAGCTACTCACTTGGGATTCTCATGTATGGGAACCCATCCACTAGGAACTGCAGATGTGTTGAAGTAATTTGTGGAATTACATTTTCTCATTCATCAAATAATTTTTTTTGTTGTTGCTTGTTTATTTTGGCTCCCTTCTTCCTCAGCCAACCTTTTTATTCAACCAAATGGAACAAACAAACAAAGCAACCTTAAAAATTCTAGCAATATAAAGAAATTGTACATGATGGATAAATTACAGAAATACTGAGATTATAGATTTTGTGATCTGTGTCAAAAAGAATTGCCACCTGGAATATTCAGATATTTCTGTTTGATACACTAATCTTCTGAGGTTCCAAATCTGGGGCTACACACTAATGCTCTGTTCCTATACCATTTCTTTGAAAGGATGTGTGGGAGGTGCAGAATATTTTTGTTTTAATATATAGTGTTTAATCGGTTCTTGTTATTTGTATTTTAGAACGTGATTTATTAAAATACCACTGTAAGGTACAGTGTCCCTTCCAGGTAAGAGTTTTGTGTCACTCTTGTAACTGTTCAATATAAAACGTTCATTTTGTGTCTTGGAACAAGTATTTCTGTACCAAAATGTCATTAATTTTTGTTTGGAAAGACATAAAATGGAGGAGATACTGTAACTAGTCAGATCTTGGAGACACCTTCTTGTAAATGAAACAATTTTTTTTAATAAGAGTTGGGTTGGTGTGTGAATGGATATAATAGAACCTCTGAAATATTTATGTAAGATACTAAATATAGTTTTCCAAAAGTTACTAAATTTTCTTGGACTTGAGTATATGATAGTTCTGTTAGGGTCTGGTTTCTCTATTTATCTTTAAATTATCTGGTTTCATTATAAAGGCAAGCTTTTTTCTTGATTTTTCTGCAATTCTGTGCTTAACACTCAATATTGGCACTATTTCATGGGCACTCTGATGTCATTCAACAGCAGTCACTCTCCCCTGTATGGTGATCTGGGGTTCCTGCAGGGTGTGTGACTGTGGGAGAGGAGGTACAGAGAGAGTTAATAATTGCATATTTATTTTGGTTTGCAGGCAGGTTCTGCAGCCTGTGCTGAGTTTATCAGAGCTATGGCTAGGTGGGTCACAGCACTTGGCCTGGCTAGTTTCATGCTAGCTCCGGTAATGATGTGGAAAATGTTGTTAAAACAGTGGCTGCAGTGTGCCTAAACCTCAGTCCAGGTCTTTTAAAGGGACGTGGAAAGATAAGCTTTGGTTAATAATGCAGCTCTCCTGTTGCGAGGAAGTCTCTCTTCTCTCTCACTTTCTAGTAAAAGTGTAGCAGAAGTGTCTGCACAACAGATGCAGCTAGTCTGATGTTTGATACTTCATAACTTATTTTAGCTGAGGTTGGTTTTGTTAAATTGATAGAAAATCAAAGAGTCATAGAACAGTTTGGAGTAGAAGGGACATTAAAAATCATCCAGTTCCCACCTCCCTTCCATGGGCAGGAAAACCTTCAGCTAGACTAGTTGCTTTAAGCCCTGTCTTGCCTGGCCTTGAACATTTCCAGGGATGGGAAAAGGTTTACATTTTATTGCCATTCAAATTTTTCAGTAATTTTTCTACTGTAAATCAGCCAGATTAATGATAGCTTTCTAGGGTGAACTGAGTAATCTATATTTCATGTGATGTTAGGTTGGTTTTGATTAATAAGTAGGTAAAATAGTGTTGTAAGAAAAATGGACTAAAGTTTATCATCTCTATAAGAAGGTATTCATGTATGAAACGATGATTCCAGTGGTGGTAATTGGGTTAAGTCATAATTATTGACAAAAGTGAAAAATAATTTTTTATGCTTCTAGGTATGATGCCAAGTCAGTAGTTACAGTCTCCCAACTGTCTTGAACTTTCTGTGCTGGTTCTAATCCCAAGGAACAGGGGAAAAAGAAGGAGTGAGGGAAAAATTTACATGGAAATTAATAATTCTGAAATATAAAAAGAATGATATGTATATACAGCAGAGAAAAGTGAATATCTATTAGCCCTCTAATAGAAAAGATGTTGTTCAGGACAGGGACACAGTACAAGAGAGGTTCAGGAGCCACAAAAGACAGGATGGAACTTGTTAATGGTGTCATAATGGAAGGAAGAAAGACAATAGGCTGGAAGAGCTCTGGTGAATTGGTGTGTAATACATGTCTTCTGTCATTTGTGAATTAAATCAGGAAGCCATCTTATAAAGTTCTGTAAGACCATAAGTAAAAACTATGCTGAACTTTGTGTTTTGTCACATTGTTATTGATGTTGATGGTTACACTGCCTTCATTCCTTTCCTTTTTATTTGAAATATATATATATATAGAGAGAGAGAGAGAGAGTAATTGAAGTGTAACAGTTGAAGAACATGCAGTGATGTCACAAATTATTAATATTCTTCTGTGTCTTTATGACATATTATTCATATCAATAACATCTATAATAATATAACACAGATAAAGCAAATAAAACAAATAACACAGATAAAACAAATAAAAGGCAACTGTGGATTAGTGAGTTGTAATACCATTATGGCCTCCATAGCAGGCCATAAGCATGAAAGCAAAGCTTGCCTACTTTGTGTAGTCACTAGGACATCAAGGTGGAAATGTGGTCACATAGTTAAGCATTTTATTTGTTTTATTTTTGAATAGATGTGCCTGTATTATCATGTATTGAATATCACGTACTGAATTCCTGTCTGCCTCAGGCAGATGTTGCATATTTATCTCGTGGTTTCTGTTTCAGCATTTTCCTTTTTTTCTTATCTGTTATTTCCTTTTGATTCTGTCTCTGAAAACCTCCATTGTAGGTCCTTCAGATGGCACCAGGAATATGGAAGTGCAGTGTTGTCATGTTGTGATACATGAAATGCATGCATAGGTTGTGTGACGGTGCTAGCTAAGATTAGTATATGTTTAATGAAGTTTTACAGCTTCTAATTGATGGCAGATTCATCAGTGAGATGCAATAATTTTACATGAAGTGGGAAGTTTGATAAATGTGATCTCATTCCAATTTTTTATCTGTAACTGAGCATTTAAAAAAATATGAAACTGTTTAAATTGAATGCTAGAGATTTCTTTAGTTGCTTTTTTTTTCCTTCCAACTGCTTTTTTTTTTTCTCCTGATTTCCAGTTGTAAAATCTTTTGTGAAAACTGTGTTTACTTACTTAAATACATGTAGCAACTGTGAAATTTAATTCATGGTTTCACCATTTCTTTTTATCATTGTATTTTCTATCTTTTATAATAATGCTGTGCTGCTTCTCATACAATTTTATTCTACTACAGTGGTTTGGGTATGAAACCATTCTCCTTAGTAAAGTGTAAGCCATAATTTGTGTTCAGTTGCTTTAGAACTAAATTAGCAAACTGCACGTCCCTATTGTGATGCCATTGAGGATTGCGTAAATTTGTGTGTTTGTAACTTTATATCTGGAGAAGCCCATTCATTAACCAAATAAGGTGGATATGAATTTAATGTCTAGTACAACAGAATAAAAAAAGTTAGGGATACATAACTAATACAGTACATTGGTCCAGCATGAATGATTTCCTCAGCAGTCTTCTTATCAACAAGTGTATTACAGGAGGAAGAGCCAAGCCACTCCATGCTTGGGAATGTGTTGAATGTGCTGTATTATGTATGGGACTGCCTGTATGTGGAACAAGGTGAACCAAGTGAGTGAAGGAGTGCTGGCCACCCTTGCAAGACTGATGCTTGGGGTACTTTTAGCAGTAATGCTGTGTAAGATATTTCAGGGTGGCAGCTCCTCCATGGCAGTGGTGGCCCAATCTTGATTTCATACTAAACAACTAAGTGAATGAAATAAAATGAAAATATTTGATTCTATTCTATTCTATTCTATTCTATTCTATTCTATTCTATTCTATTCTATTCTATTCTATTCTATTCTATTCTATTCTATTCTATTCTATTCTATTCTATTCTATTCTATTCTATTCTATTCTTTAGTTTCATTTCATATTATATAATTTCATATTATTATCATATTTTTATAATTATATTATATCGTATTAGTTGTCCTGTAACAAAATCATGCCATGCTTTGAAAGCTGCCTTTCTTCCAATGAATAAATAAGAGGTGAGATAAGTGCACTGGAGCATTCAAAGCATGACTGAATTACTAAAAGGGGAGTTAACTGCACCTAAGCTGATGACCACATGCTCATAACACTTGGAATTATTGTGCTATATTAATCCTTAATAAAATGCCGTCTGAAGTATTGCAGTTAAATTAATTTGGTCTGTTGTGTTCTGTTGCTGAACCAATAGCAGGCTATAGTTTGAAATCAAAGAAGCAAGCTCTTCGTTATCTTAAGACCTATTTAAGCTTTTCAAGCAGAATTAACGAAAAGTTGCTAACAACAGTTAATTACAGAATGTGAAAATATGGTATTTCCTTTTTCTTTAAGTATGCTATTTAATAATTCTAAATGTTTAATCTTAGTTTTTATATTTGGTATAGTACTGGGCATATTTTTATCTGCTCTCTTCTCTGTATTATGACAGTCTATCAGCTTGAGAATTCTTACTGCTCGACATGAACACTATATTCCTGTGTTTTCCTGGTTTGCCCTTCCCTGCCAAAAGTGCCCTGCTGTGGTATTATCTATTTCCTGGACTAACATAGACTAGATTTGCTATTTTTATAGTACTTTCGTAAGGAAACAGAAGTTTTAGAAGTTGATGCAGTCATACTATCTGTCAGTCCCCCACAATATTCTTGAAGCTGTTGAACAACTTCATACAAATTTGATGGAGAAGTGGAGGCTTCAAAGACACTAATATCCATGGAAACAAATGGACTATTTAACAAAAACATGTATGATGGTGCATATGCTGGGGAAAAAGGCTGCAGCATTAAGAATGCCTATGCTGTTATTCATAAAGTTCCACTGCATACAGAACTACCTAGTTTTGTTGTTCTGTTGCTTCCACCCATAATAATTTCTTTGTTCATTCATTCCATGTCCAGTTGCTGTTACAGGAGTAGAACTACTTGCCACATACTACTTCAGAGTTTTTTTTTAAATGTTGCTTCATGTGTGGTTTGGTAGGAAGCCCAGCTCCTTCAAATACCATTTAGTTTGTGTTTTATAAAGAATGACTGCTGTCTTTTTTCACTCTGACTTTTAATCATTAAAATGTGAGGGTTTTTTTGTTGGTTTTTGGTTTTTTGGTTTTTTTGTTTGTTTGTTTGTTTGTTTTTCACTTAGGAGAAATGATAATTAGTAAGGAGATAATTGTGGACTGTTTCTTTTCTGAATTTTGATTTCCATTGGCCAGAGGAATTAAATGTTTGTGAAAGTATCATGATACCTCATTGAAGACTACATGCAACAGAGAATATGCATTTTAAGGAAGACTTGTATTTATTTACATCCAACTACCACAGTGGTAGATATGTGTGAGACTCTATAAAGGGTAGAATTTGCAATGAATAGAAATTTGATCATATTTTTTATCGTTTTATGGAGCATGGTGAAAAATTATTTGTGGCAGAAATAAGTTTCTTTAAAATGGCATTCTGCTTCCCTAAAAAGTTCCTCCAGTTGCTAAAGTGTGCATACCTCTGCCATATCATTTTCGTTTCCAGCAGCAAAGGGAGCACAGGAAGAGTATTTGCACTGAGTAACACGAAATAAGAGTATTTTAAAAACCAGTTAATTTTCAAATCTTAGTCTGTCCAATACAGTGATAAAATGTAGGTCCTGGGGAAACAAATACTGTGGTACATAATAACAAAGAATGGAGGAAAGGTCATGCAGAGGAGGTTGTAATAATGCCACACGAACAGCTTTACTTCAGGCATGTTCTGTTTTTTAAATGCTTTGCTTTTGCAACTTCAGCATTCTTTTAATGTAAAAGATGAAACAAAAATTTGCTTTTTAAAAAGTAATCATAATAGCAATTCCTTTGCACAGATTTACTGACCTCGTATTTATCACAGTGTTGTGAAATTTAGGTCTGCTCCTCAGACTTCACTGCTCCATCCAGCTAGTTGCAGCATTTTGCTGTTGTTCGTTGTGGCACATGAGGAACTAGAAGGAAATGAGACAAACATTACAGGTAGACCTAATAATTACTTGCTATAAATTATTTAACATATTTAAATGTAATATATATATGCATTACATGTCATTCAAAAAGACCCCTAAGCACTTTAGGCTATGTTTAAAGGAAAATTGGTTTTTTACACTCGCTTAAATGCACCCTCTGCTGGGGTAAAACACAACAGCTGTGAAGTGCAATGTGATCTGTAAGCACAAGTGTTCAGGAATTCTTTTTTATGGTTCATCTGAAATACTGCGAGCAGATAAAATTCATGTTCCTCTTAAGGCAAAATTTGGAATTGATTTATTGTTGATACACAGAGGAAAATATCACCTGTATCATCTTGAGACAGTACTAGTTTTTCTGTCTTAAAATCTCATGCTACTTGTTTGTCACAGGCTTGGGATGCAATTTCTGGTAGTTTAATTTGTCTTTCAGAATTTCCATGTTTGTCAGCTTGTTTTATTTCTGTTAAATTAAGTTGAAAATAACATCAAGAAACTGCTCAATGCTGTGTCTGTGTTGTTCCTTTGTAAATATTTGTTTGCTTTTCAAAGAAACTATTTGCTGTGGTTGTTCCTACTTTAAATCAAACAACCAGCTTAACTTAAACTTACCTTGAGCTTCTGCTTGCTACTGAGAGTCGTATTCTCTTCCTAAGAGTCTTGCCTTAGGTGGCAATGAGTGGCTAAGTGTGGGGACCAGCATCAGAGGCTTCTTTGGAGACAGAATGTATTGTGTGTGCTTTCCCATTACACATTAGCAGCTCCCCAGAAACCCTGCTGGTAGCATAAAGGAATTAAAAAATAATGTGTTTTGTTCCCTGCCCTGTTAAAAAGAGGAGTCCAAATGAAGAGAGGCAGGTTTTTCAGAACTTAAAGATTAAGTTCACTTGGAAAAAGGTCTTAGGATAAGTGTGGAAACTCTGTTCCACCCAAATAGAGTGACTTAGCAATTTTTTTTCTTTTTGTTGGGTTTTTGTTTCAGATCTTTTGCTTTATTTCTGTCTTTTCTTCTCCTATCTGGTTTCTAGTAGTAGATACCATTCCAGAAAACAGTGCATCCCACTAAAGGCCATGTGTCACTTAATCATAATACTTTATCTGAAAGACCTGTGAAATAAAGAGACTTTACAAGCAAATAGAATTTTTACTATATATTCTCTAACCATAAGGGGATTACTTGACCTCCTGTGTCTTTTGCACACATCAAACTCTATACTTAAGCTGTCTTGAAGCTTGAGTTCATCCTCTAGGGATTTTCCTTTTGTCTGTCAGTCTACAGATAGAAAAATATGTCCAGTTATATTTAGCCATATGTTGACCATCTCTGTCTTTTGACTGTGAATATTATCAAATATAAAAATATTTTCAGTTATACTAACTGTGATAATGACAGCTTTTTTGATATTATATGATTAATAGTCTGTGCAACTTTCTACTTGGCCTGTTAATAAAAAAATTATTTAGGTATTCTTTGACCTAATTACACTCATTACTAAGTTAATACTGATTTTCCTCTTTGCAGAACTTTAGAGTTTGCTATGAAAGAGTGTTTCATGGGGACTGATGTTTTGAGCTTCACTGTTCAGTGAGACATTTCCATGTCCCATACATTCTTACACATTGCTTTATAACCTCTAACTGGAGATCTTGATGGGTGTGTGCATGCTGCTCCCGCTTGTTTCAGCTGTCTCTACACAAAAGAACATTTAGCTGTTCCTTCCATTGAACTTGAATGACAACTGCTGAGTAAAGGGCTGGTTTCTAACCATGTCAGTGAAGATGGCAGTCACTATTGCCTTACAGTGTAACTCTCTTTACGAGACAACCTGTGGCACCCAGGGGATGGAATATTGTGCTGCAGCTATCTTGGGGTGTTTACCTGTTTTTGAACCACCGCATATGGCTTGTATTTCTTTTCTGACTGTTTATCTTATTTAATCTGACATTTTGTTCGGGTTGGAAGGTTAACATGAGTAACAGTATTTCTATTTGAGAAAGTCTTGCACAGAAGCTAAACTTGTTGTTCAAAAATACCTTGAAAAGTGTGGGGGAACTCTTTTTGGTTTCAGTCTCTTCGTGAATTAAGAAGATTGTGTAATTATATACACAGAACCTAGTAAAAACTGTGCTTTATAAAGTTTTCAAAACCTTGGAGAGTATCTAATAATTTTCTCAAGAAGTTCTACATTATATGTTTTATCCAATTAATTTTGATAGATCTGAATCAGAAGAATTCTGTATTTGGGCACCTAAATTAGTAATTTTGGAATTACTTCCAGGTTTTGTGGCTTATTCAAATAGGTGGGTACTACATAATTAGACAAGTATCCTCCAGGTTAGTTATCTACAAGTCTGCCATGTGATTCCCACACAACAGCTTATCTAAATGTCTCAGCACTCATGAAAAAATGACTTGCTTTGTTTTTTAAAATTTTAAAATTTTCTATGTGAGATATCAGAACTTCCCCATCAAATATTTGGTATTCCTTCTGCTATCCTGGCCTTCTGTGTAAAGCATTGGATTTCTGCAATAGATAAATAAAAATATAGATAAGAAATGTAATATTGTCTTTTTACCCAGAGGGTAATGCAGCCTCTCCCTTAGCACACAACTGTAGAAATACTTCCACAGATGTTTATGTAGAACACTCTCCTTCACTGATGTTCAAAGTATTCATCTCCATCATAACTTACCTCATTCTTAAATGAGCACCTGTTCTTGGCACCACAGGAAACAGTGGATCACAAATAAATGCAAATTCCTTTTCTGCTGGCTGCAGAAGGGTCACTGGGAAGGGATCTGAAAAGGACCAAAGTTTTGGCTCCCTTTTCCAGATTATTCAAATGTCCCAGCTGATCAATCAGCAAATGCCTCACTAGATGATGATTCCCTTTACTTATTGCTTAATGTAGCTAGAATGCTACAATTTTATCTGATTTACAATCTTATGGACAGCAATGTGAGTTTCCTGACAGTATTATGTAAGGTCATATTGTTAATAGTCATAAAGCTATATAGTAAGTGTAGATGCAGGTTTATGTGTTTTATTATGACAAGAAATTGTCATTTTACATTTTGTCACTTACACAGTGGGGCACTGGCCTGCCTTCAACCTGCTAAATGGAATTTGGGTTTTTCTTCAAACAATATATAAAATGTTACCTGTAAGAAGTACACATTAAATTTAAGTAAGAACATTATTTCTTCCTATTATTTTCTTACTGCAGTATTTTTCTTGTATGTAATGTTTCCACTCTTGTATCCTGCTCTCTGAAGGTTCTCTGGGTGGAGATTTGCTTTGTTACCTTTTAGGAAAAGCAGTTATGTTCACCAGCTGTAATTCTGAGCCTTCAGTGGAGTTCTGGACATATGAAATGTTCTTTTATAAAAACTCCTTGTGTTTGTTTCAGACTCAAAACACGTTTTAATGTACCTCATATAGGTGGCTTGCATTCATATATTTTGAGTTTCGGAGTCATATAAAGAAATCTGAACATTTTAAATGGCTGTACTTAGGAATAAACCCATAAATAGTAATACTTTTCCTGTGGAATTGCAAGCAGTTAAATTTTGTACAGATTTTTAATCTTGGAGAATTCAATTATTGTTTCTATAAATTCTGAAACACCATAAGAAATACCTGGCATCTGTCCTTGCTTTTGAAAGTTACAATTTCTGTGGTTTTTAAATCAACTTTCACCCATGCATCAATGAATTCACTGTAAGGGTTTATTTTTCTTTTAAAAAAATGCATTTAAAAAACCCCACTACTGTAAAGTGTTTAGATTTGGTAGCTGTGAGTTGTACAGTAGAGTGGGATTTCAGATTTAATAGATTACTTGCAATTCTAGATTCTAAGCAGTTGTCAAATGGTTCTCTTGATCTCTGGAAAATGGAAGAGATAAGTGAAATATGTGTGTTTAGTATCAAGTCTGGATTTTCTCGTTTATTCTGACCACTAGGGAGAAAAATGCCTTTATTTCAATGTGAAATGGATACAAAAGAAAAAAAAAATAACTGTGTGTCTGATTTCATTAAAAATATCTTGTGTAGTAAATATAATACGAGTAGGATTTGGCTTTGATATTGTTTGCCTGTGACAATTTCATGTATTAGGGTATTTTTCCAAGAAGCCTGCCCAGTACTAATTAAAACCAGGGAATTTAACTTCTGCACGCTTTTGTAAAAATGAAGCTGTTTGGATTAATATCTTGACTGTAAACTGAAAGGAATTCCACAAGACTGTGTCGGATAATTTGTAAAGTTTTAACAAAAAGAGCTAGGTAACATTTGTACTGATCATATGCCTTTTTTTTTTTTTTTACTTTGCAGATTTAGAAGGTGTTTTTAATATTTGATGCGTAAAAATACCTACAATTATCTAGTTTCAGCATAACATGTAATAAATTATGCTGCCATTGCGTGCTTTTCTAGGAAACCTTATTTGTAACAGATTCACTCCTTGGAAATAAAAGAAGTGAAGTAGCCTGAATAGTATCACATGATGGCACTGTTTCCATTTCCACCTCCAATATTATGAAATAAAGCTATAATAAACTGGTATTAAAATGGTTTGTAATTCCAATATACTTTGTATAATTTATGTAAAAGAAAAATCTAACCACTCTGGTTATTAATATAGGTATTAAAATGGATGTATAGTTTTCTTAGAAAAGTGTTTTGTAAAACTTTGCATATTTATAATATTCCTTATTTTGATTGTTGAACAAGAATTCTCCACAATATATAATGTTTATAATTCCTGAACTGTACAGATTCATTTAGCATTGTGTTAGGGAAAAAAAAACCCTGTTAATTGTTGTATAAATGGGATGTTTTATTTTTTGTTTTGATTTTATTGTGGAAAGAAAGCTAATGGCTGGCCTTTTTGTATTTAATATAAAGCCTTTTTGTGGTAAATTAGATCATTAATACAGACACATTTTTAAAAAATGCAAATTAGCTTTCCATGAGCAGAAAAGAGCTTAAAGTGTAGTAAGGTCAGAGGCAGGATCAGACATATTTGTAAAATGAATTATATTCAAGTAGGAATATGAAGGAAAATATGAATGTAAAAGAAGTCAGTGATTTATAGTATATAGATGGTAGATGTCATATTATTTAATTCTAAAATATTCTGACTGAATGCCCATAAATGTTCATGTTCTTTTTAGTAATATAAATTAATAATCACTTCTAAATTAATATTTTCTATTTGTAGAATCATCAATATTAATTTTTAGGAAGAGAAAACACATTGCTGATTAAAAAAAAAAGAAAGGTGATGGGTGTGATTCTACTGTGCTGTAGATTACTTTAGAGTAAGATAAATATCCAGTCCCACCATTCTCTCATATGAAATTAGACTTCTCAACATTTCTCTGTTATGGGGATTGTTGCTAAAACAAAACAAAATAAAAACCCTGCAAGAGGAAGTAAGAAAAATACCCAGTGCTGATGCAGAGCTAATAGCTGGGGTTTGGATATTTGCCAGATGGGTGCTTGCACTCCAGGAATGTCCTCTGCCAGTATAAACTTCTGTTCTGAGCAGTGTGAGGCTTTTCTGTGTCTTTTTTTGATGTGAAGTCAGGGGCAAGAGAAAAATGTGTGTTTAAAAAAAACACCTGTCATGTAAAATTTCACTTCTGTTTAGTGAATTATCAAATTAGCTGAATAGAAGAAGGCATAATACATTCCTCTGAACTTCATCTGTAAACAGGTTTTAATAATAAGAAAAAACTGTTTCAGTACACCTTAAAAAGAATATATTTATATGCAGTATGTCATAACATTTAATCAGTAAAGAAAATTGCTCCTGTTGCTAAAATCAGTGGTAAAAGCTTACTGTACCAATCTATTAAAATGTTTTTAAATAATTTAATTTCTCTAATTTGTTTGCTTTAGTCAATAAACAATACTTGCATAATTTCAGTTTGACATTTTAATTTTTTTCTAGGTATACTAGGGTTAGAAGTACTGCTTTACGGAAGTGTTTCAGTATTACACTCCCTCTCTCTCAGTATCTAATAGTCCACTCCCTTGTATCATGTTAGAGAGAGAGAGATTAAAATTACTGTTATTTTGAAATTTTTTGCAAAGTTTTTTAAAGATCTAGTGATTTATCTGGACTCACAGAAAAAAATTGCAATAGATAAGGAAAAGCATTCATTACTCACAGCTGTCTATTCATTTATATGTCCCATTTGTTCATGTATGAGGTGAAGAATTCCAGAATACAGTAAGTGAACACTGCTCTGCTCAGTATATTTCACCATTCAAATTACTTGCAATTTCACAATGCCAGTGTTACTTCTCAGGACAAATTTCATACAATAGTAATTCTGTGATTATTCATCCAGTTTAATTAATTCAATTAAGTAAGTCTGCTGTCAGGTGTCCTCTTAATAATTGAATCAACATGCAGATACATAATAAGCATAAAAGCATTTCTGTGGCTGCAGTAAATTTAGATCCAAAAGAATCTGCTATTCCACTACATTTGATATAGATTATTCTATAATATTTCAGTAATGGGTTGCACAAAGGCTGCCTTTTAATTCTTTGCTTTCTCAAATGTCTTTATATATAATGGTTTAAAACAGAAGGTGTTCAAAAGAGGGTGACCTTTTTCCATTACCATAGTTCCTGTCATTAATGCATTATAATTTTCTTTAGAAGTCTGGAAAAAATGTGTATATATGCACTCTGTAGCAGGTATGAATCAAAGTGTGTTAGTGAAAGTTAAGAATTGTCTGTTTTTACTAAAAAAGGAGGGGGAAAAAATAAAAGAAAAATGTGAGGAAGTAATTTTATTGTTATTTTTACTGTGAAAGTTTAAACAAACCTTACACTTTATACAAAGCAGTTACAGACTTGAGAGTTTTGGCATTTGTAATCTGAATGAACAGCAGTTGACCTACTCAGATACTAAAAATAATATGCCCCTTAACTAAATTTAAAGCCAATAGAAT
Organism: Poecile atricapillus; assembly: GCF_030490865.1. Taxonomy (NCBI): domain Eukaryota; kingdom Metazoa; phylum Chordata; class Aves; order Passeriformes; family Paridae; genus Poecile; species Poecile atricapillus. Next base: position 50,526,540 of record NC_081289.1, read on the forward strand.
GTTGTATTAGGCTGGATTGTGTGTAAAAGCCAATAATGTATTTCCATCCTCTGCAATATATTACGACAGATGTTATTTTAATAACATATATATTAAAAAACATGGTAAATTATTTACTTGGTGTACTCTCAATGGTGCTTGATGTCATAATTATTGTAAATATTAATTGCTGTGCTAAAAACGTAAGCAGGATGACTTTGTATTAGATGAAAAATGAAAATAGTCTGTGTACGGGTAAATAGATAATCATACAAAAGTAATTGGGGTTTTAAAACCCCAATCTATTCTGCCAGCATGAGCTCGTTTGCATGTTAATCACAAGAGTGATTTCCTACTTCACAAGGAAGTCCACACTCTTTCATAACCACTTTTAATTGCATTTAAAATGTTGCAGGGTTGGGATATTAGAAATGGAGGCGTATCAGTGTCAAATTAATAAAAAAATGTTTCTGAAAATCTTTATGGGCTACAGATTATAATATGATGGGGTTTTTTTTGTTGGAAAATACAAAATGTGTTTTATGATATACTTTAAGTGAGGATTGTTAAATGATAAAAACAGATTATTTTCTACATTTGTTGTTTCTTTAGAAATGTGATAAATGTAGCTGGAAAGTATAGAATACATTTTTATTTGTAAATTGCTTTATACATTGACCAGTACTTTCATTAATTTCTCATTAGTCAATAAAATAGTAAATTAGCAACAGTTAAAAACGTGTTTTTATAATAAAGCATAATGCAGTGACATGAGAAAGCTGTGTGTAAAATTCCTTTCAGTTATATACCATTTTACTTGTATTTGTATTCAGAGGAACCCAGTTAATGATTTTAATGGAAAATAATTTTATTACTTTCATATATAGATTTTTACTGGTTATTTCGAAATCACATGCTAAACATAATATAAACCAGAAGAGCAATTACAGATCAGAATTCATATAACTTATGTATGCTGCATGCTGTCACTTGAGATTGATCCTAGAATAAATTATGACAAAATTTATGTATTTGTTATTATTTATGGGTAACTCTGCCTTTAGAATTAAGAGGTAGCAACAAAAACAGTAGTAAGCTATTTAAGAGTTCTTTTTTCTCTGTGTGTTCAGAGTGGTGCAGTAATAAATGGACAACATTCTAAATGATTTTGTGATATTCATGTAAGATTCAACAGAGCTTCCTCTGTAATCTGTAAAAGTTCAATGTCAAAGTAAAGACAAAATGACTTGTTCTCTGAAGACAGGAACGAAGAAATGTAGCTCTCTAATAAAATAGTGTTAAGTTCACAATGGTTACATTGTGATCAGTCTCAAAGATACAAAAACTAATTTTTAGTCAAGCTGTTAAAAATTATATATTTAAGAAGATGAAAAGTTTGAGGATTAAAGAAAAATCACTCACAATTTTAAAGAGGGTATATTTGCTTTCATCACCAGGTGTTCTTTCTAATATAAATTACCAAGATGATGTTTCCATAACATAGCTTGGGGTGCTCTGGAGATTAAAACTACCAAAACAGACCTATTAAATTTTTCATAGGGAGGGTCCACCAGGGATAATAAGCCAATATTCCTTGTCCCATATTCCAGATGTTTTATGTAATTCTCCATCTTGCTAAACCTAAATCGTAGCTTTTCCAGAAAAAATGTACTATGGAGACTGAGATGAAAGGCAAAAACTGTTGAAATGTTAATTTTACTATCTGCTGTTGAGGTCTGTTACCTTTTTTGTATTTTTTTCTTACTCCCAGTAGCTCAGTTCTGTTTTATGAATGTTGTGGTATTTCAGTTGTTTGAAGTTTTGAAACTTGGAGCGTGACTTTGACTTGGCAAAACACAATGCCACATGGTGTGTGACACGCTGATGGATAGTCTTTGATCCATATGATTCACAATCTTTCTACTTTTACATTGATTCAGGATGAGAAAAATAAAATTTAACAGCAAAAGAGTTTTAGCAATAATCCTTGTAACATAAACCCAGAAAAAGCATAAATAAAACAGTTCTATTTTGTAGTTATCAAGTAATAATGTCATAAACAAAAATATATTTTGTTGATTTTTTTCATATAGACCGTGAACATTTCAAAACAATATTGGGGTTATTGCACAGCTATGGAATATTTCTGCATTGATCTGAAACAGTTAATGCTTTAAAATGAAGTACTGCTGTGCTTCACTGATCAGTTGGCAAATGTGATGAAATAAATACCATAGGCCACTCTTGTGATTCCCACTCCTCAGGGTCCTGTTGTACTCCAGTGATAGCTGGCCAGCAGAAACGTTCATGGACTGATCCCTGCTATAGTTTGGAGCAGTCATGGGTCTGGTCTAAGTGAACTGATGTCTGATGTTTTTTTTTTTGATCCAACACAAGATACAGGTGGTAGATGGGGGTTATACAAGAGGAAAGAATCAGGGCATTGTGAAGGGCAAGTCTTTTGCCTCCCGTTCAGGTGGGCTGTTCTAGGCTGCTGACTGCCCATAGGTTTTTTTCCACTGACTGACTATTTTCAACACAGTTGTTCAGATGGATTGTTCTGTGATAGATGTTTCTCACTGCACGACTTCTTATATTAAATGAGTCTTCTAAAACTGTTACTTTTATACTTTATAATTTATTACATTTCAGTTTCTGAAAGTAAGACTTATATGGAGGCTTGTGCTATTAAAGGCTAATTCCCTGATATAAATATTTAATGAATGCTTATAATTTTGTAACATTTGATGTTACTGATTCTTAACAATTCAGTTCTTATCAGTTTTCTTTTTTTCTTTTTTTTTTTTTTTTTTAAATTGTTGAATTTCCCTTCAGCTTTTTCTAGAAGATTGGAAAATAAGTGAGCAGATCATACCATATACCAGGGAAATACAGAAAGTTACAGGAGAGAGACTATTTGCTAAAATTTTGGAATTTGTTTCAGTTAACTTAATTTTCTTTCCTTTCCTTTGGAAAACAAAGGTTTTATTAAAAAAAATCCATTCAACTTGAAAGTTCCTATTTCAGTTCATTTGACTTCCAACCCTTCTAGAAAAAGTATAGGAAGACTTGTGATTATCCTCCTGAGTCTAAACTAAGAAACAAGGTAACCTCAGTGTCTGTTCCATATGTTTTTGGGAGAGAAATCTGGGGAAATTTCTTTCTGGCCTATTTCTGCATCATAAAGAAGGAAAGAAGTGAAAAGCATAAAATCTTTTATGTAGGTGTTTTTCACCTGTGGGGAGAAAAAAGTGAGAAAATGTACAATCTGTTCCTGAAGAGATTTCCTCCTTTGCCATATATGGCTACACTGCCTTAAGGGGTATTATACATAATGTATATGAAACTGTTTGGAGAACTGCATCGGTTCTAATATAAACACCCAACCTTTCTAAACCTGTCATTTTGGCCATGATTTTAAATCAAGTGTTTTTAGCAAGTCTTTGTAAAAACAATTTTTTTTTAAGATGACTCCAGTAATCTAATTTTTCTTTTGGTTCTGTAATTTTAGAACAAAAAGATCTTCCTGTGAAAAATAGGGGCACTTCAGTTTTTTTTTTTTTTCTTATTACTACTTGGCAAACTATTAAATCTCTGAAAGTGAAATGTATTTGATTTTATTCTTGCTCTTACATGCAAAATTAAGATTGCTGTTCTTTTACACACTCAAGATTTTTTCTTTGTATTTTATTTTCTTCTCTTGCAATAGTTGAAGTATTAGGGCTGAAAAGTGGGGCAAAATGATCCTTTTATCTTTTAAACATGTACAGTCAGTGATTGTAACCATTTTCCCTAATCTGTTTCCATAGTTTGTTTCTACTTTTTTCCTAGAGGCACTATGGTGTGATTGTCCTCCACAGTTCACATTAGTTATTATGAATTTTGCACAGTTTTCAGATCAAGTCCTTTAATGTCTACTATTAATAAAAGCAGCAAAGTTCCCCAGTTTGAGTAGAAGTTTTATAAGTATGTGGCAAAATAATGGAGATCATTTGAGCTGGATGGCTTATAGCTGATGATTTTCACTTAGGACTAATGTCTTCTAGATTATGCCTGAAAAGAATCCCTCCAAACATGTTATGTCTACACTTGATACTAGTATCTTTTCTACTTCATTTTAAAGTAGATCTGTGCTATTCACTGTGATGAAGATTTCAGAGTCTAAATTTGCAGACTGTACTTCATTTAGGAAGAAAAACGTTTCAGCGTTCTTGCATTCCTTACAAAAAACCCAAACTCTTGGACTTTGAGTAAAGATGTATGTGGGAGAAGTAGAATAGTGTGAGGAATAAACCTGTGAACATGCTGTAGGTATTTGGAGTGACTTTGTGCCTGTTTAGAAGTAGGACAGCCCATGGTGGAGCAGTCTGACATTGCATGTCCAGCATGGAGCTCGTGGCCCAGGTCTCTTTGAGCCAGGGCCTGTTTCCCCCCCCCGCCCCAAAAGGAAGTGGCGCAGTATCTTCTGCCCTTTCCTCTACACTCTGTTTCCCTTCAGGAGCCCTATGGACTGCCCAAACAGAGAGGCTTCCCCTTGTTCTGTGTGCTGGGCCCGTCCCTGCTTTGTGCAGACTCTGCCTAAGCTTTGCCTGGGATGCTGCTTGTTGGCACTGGCCAGGGTTAAATGGTCATGGCCAGCTGCAGTAGGATGCTTGAGCCAGTGCTGCTTTATAATAAAACTCTGGGAATTGAATCAGATAATGCTCCACGGTGGCTTGTGTCAGGGTTTGTATGTTTTTGGGGAATTGTTGGCTTAGAGTGCCTGAAACAGTGTGGCCATTGTCTTGCAGCGTGTGGGATTCATGAAGAAAGATGCTGCAGGCTTCAGGTTTGCAGCAGAAATGATGACATGGATGACAGCTCCTTGATACCAACCTGGAGCATGCCCAGGAACTGTTTTGGTTTTTTTTATTGTGTCTAAATTTTTTTATGTTTGAAAGCACTGGTTACCTTCTTGGCTTCTTCTAGAAGAAAGCCTAGAAATGAGTTAATATACATGAAATGAGATGGCCAGGGAAGGGAGGGTACCAATTGTTTTCTCATGTTTTTCATGATTATGATTTTCATTATGCTAGTTCCATTTTTTTTTTTTTTAATATTGCTTTATATGCTGAGATTTAAGGAAGGGTCAGGTACAAAAAACTAAGAGGTATAAGCTTGAGTTTTATGGGAAGAAATTTTGAGGAATGTAAGAGAGAATTGGTCCAATTGTCTGACAAGATAGAACAGAGTTGTTTCTGTAAAACCTACTGAAATGTCTCCCAGGGAGCTGATGTTGCAGCTGCTGCTACTTCTACAGATTTTTCTAACCGCCTAGCCCATGTCTGGGTTCCCCCTGCATGTTTTTATTTTCCCACTAAAAATCTTCTAAGGGATCTCTTTAATTCTGATGGGAGGAGAGATGTGGAGGTTGAATTCCCCTGGTTTGACTTCCTTTGCTTCATGCTTCAAGAGCCCCTGCTCATGAAGAGGTGGTGCCACCTCTCCAACAGCCCGTGTTGCCTTGCAGCTCAGAGAACTCTCTTTGAGGCGGGCTGGGGAAGCTACAAATGTTGTGGTACATACTATGTCCAGTTCTTGACAAGTTGTTTCATTGACTTTACCTAATGTGATTCTTACTGTTAGGGATTATCTTTGTATATATATGTAATTTAATATGATCTTCTGTCAATGAAACAAGGATCATACATATTTGTTTCCTCTTTGAAACTATGTGTGTCTGGCTTTCAGGCATGCTTGCCATGGTGTTTAGTTCATGGGTGTTGCAAAGATCAAAGGATGAAACCAGAACAAGTATCTCATCCCTGTAGGTCCAGAGGTTTTTAACAATCCTCTTTGTATTTTGGGTTACATTTTCCCAGGTTCAATTACCATATGCAACAGATCATTGCCTTGCTCAGAATTACAATGCTGTAGCTGAGAACAAATCAAAACAAGGTCTCCTCAGCAGTCGTGGTTTTATATGTGAAGAACTGTCATATGCAGAGCCAGTAGAATGTTTGGAAAAATCAAATTGTCTTATTGGCCTGGGGTATTTTCATATTCTTCCAAGGTTTCTGCATGATTCTCCTGTTCCATGCAAGATAGATGCAGTTATCAGTGCTCCAGTGCTGTTGTTACTAAGGAAGAATTTAAGTAGATGTAATTGCTATTGGTTCTTACAAATAGTTAAAATAGTCACGCATTGCCGACTGCTTTTCTGTTGTTTACTTTACATTAAACATTTCTGATCATATCCTGAGCTCGTACATTCCCTGATACTTCATGTGAAAAGCCACCTTTTGCTGTCCTGCTTTTTACTGTGTCTTTCTTCTGGTCATTGATTTACTGTTCAGTTGGTGTGCTGCGGTCATTGGAATAGAAATCCAAGTAGCAACTTTTATTCTCATGGGTTCTCTTGCACCATGTGCTGTAGAAAAGCAAAGAAATTCATGTCTTCCCTTAGGATTTACAGTCCTTTGGAAGTCCAGCTACCTCACGGGTTTACAATATGCCAGGGCTCCAGCTAAGTACGAGTGATATCTTAACAAAAAATGTTTGCAAGTACAGGAGATTTCCTTTTCATGATGACAGCACTTCTGTATGTTTATGTGCTGCTGTTTATGTGTCTGCCATGTCATAATCTTTTGTCCCTTTTCATATCCGATTAACTATTCAGGGGCACACTTAGGGATGTTACTGTGAGGGTTATTCTATCCCATTGAATCTGAGATTTTAATTTTTTCATCATTAATTGAAAAAGTTTATATTGTGCTGCTAAACTCATGTTTTTAATATTTTTAAAGTTCTTTTTGTAAAACTGTAATTTCCATGTTTACAGTGGCAGTTTTCAGTGTTTTTCCAGTTTATTACAAATTACCTATTTTGGTGTTGGTATTCACATTAATCTCTAGAACCTTAAGGATATATTACTTCAAAATACTTTTAAGATAAGACTACTTCTAACAGAATGTAGGTATATCAGTAAAATTCTTTTCCATCTTCCACTTTCTATCATGTATCATTAGTCTGCTTGCTCATATCTAGTCATGTTCTGAGTAATGTGTCATAATATACATATAATTTTACACTAGTTAAAGATCCTACTAAGGTAATATTGCTGTATAGTAGGAGCATAATCATATAGTTAATTTTTCTACATTTTCCAAGTTCAATCATTCCTTTAACAGTCTGGTTTTGTTTATGAAATAGAGAATATGAAAGGTTCCCTGGGATTTTTTACACTTGGAATAAAAACTTGTGTTGTGCATAAGACATGGCATTTTGTGGTGAGATTTTATTCTGTTGCCCAGAAGATACTTGAGTAAGTGAAGATACCCTGTGAATACTATACTTCAGTTTCAGTGATGTATTCCTCAAAGATTTTTGGTTTTCCTATGTGGTCTTCTGATCTTCATTTTAATTTTCAAATAATTCTTTTTCCTTATTCAGAAGAGTTGATTACTACAAAAATTTACTCTGCTTACTTCTTTTTTTTTATGTATGCTTACATTTTCAGATTATATTTTTTGCAATGTAAATATGATACTTATAGAGGGTAATGTAGCAGGCTGCATCTCCTCCTGTGCTTTATGAAACAGAAGGGTTCAATTCAGTCAGTAACTGTATTTTCTGATCAGATGTCAAATTCCTGGTGACCAGATACCCACAATGGCTTTAACATCCATGTAAATGGTAGCTGAGGCATGGTGTGTTCCCAGAACCATCATAAAATAGTTGTGTCCTTGTCTTTGAAGAGAATGGTGACTGGCTGATGGAGCTTCTTTTAGAATGGGATTGGATGAGGCTGTCATTCATACACAATCCCATTTTGTACAGAGGGGCAGCTATTTTATTCCAACTAAAGCCATTGCTTTCTTCCTCTGGGTGGGAGATTGGGTTAAGATAGTCTACTGGTAATTAGGGTGACTAGTGAAGATTTAAAGTGCTGCTCTATCTGTAGATATTTTGTAAATAATTTCAGTGCTGAAGAAGGGAATACTTTTCCTCACCTGAATATTTCTAGGCTCAATCTGCAGTCATTGGATGTTATGTGATAGTGAAGAACTTTCTGTTTATCACATACTTTTAACCTTCGTTTTCAGAATCTGAATAGAGGAATACTCTGTGAGTTCAATATATAAGAAATGTTTTCAGGTTAGATGAATTGTCTTTTAAACTATTCCAATTTATGGTCAACATTAGAACTGGTCACGGTGTTCTGCAATGGTTATGTTACCTTGGGATTTAAAAAAGCATAACCTTCCTTTTCTCATTCTTTATGTTGTCAAGGGTCTTTGCCCATTTGACTAGTGTGCCATGGGACTTAACTATGCATCGTAACTCTATGTCTGTAATTTTTCTGAGACACTATGTTTCATCCTCTGAATATGGACTTTTTCCTTTGTAGCTAGAACTGCACATTTACACATGTGGTGGTATGAAAAGTATTCCTTTTAAGTAAAACATTTTCAGAGATTCAGATCATTTCATTCTAGTAGCCGGCTCTCCTCATTATCATTTGCTGTGTTGTCAGCAAACGTCATCAGTAATGAATTTGCAATTTCTTGAAGGTCACTGATAAAAGAGTGAAACAGTATGGGACCAGTAACCTATCACGGCAGATCGCTCTTACAAATGCCCTTAATATAATTCCCTGTTTGCAATTACATTCTGAGACTTACTGATTTGTCTGTTTCTAATCCATTCTAATCCATAACATATTTTTGATGTTAATTTTGTATCATTCTTGCTTTGAAGTCCCGGAGTGGTGCTCAGCAAGCTAACATGCAGAAAGTATTTTTCACTGAAGTGGGATGGTTTGCTTAAAACCAGGTGTAAGTAAAAGGTGGCCATAGATTAGAGGCCTCAATATTTTGTTTGAACACACAGTGATGAATTTTTATTAATACAAGCAAAGTTACTTTAAAAATTCCTAACTTCTATATTTAGGAAGCATAATACTGTATTGATATATAATACAAAACCATGAAGACAGTCTGTAATTAAAGAATTTTTTTTCTAATTTTCCTTGATATAATTTTCTAAATTAAGAGGAACAATTTTACTAGGTTGAAGTTACTTGTAGAATAATTTGATTTAAGAAGACTTGGTTTTTGAAAATTTTAAATAAACTTGGCATATTCAAAACTCAGTCTGTGAAAGCATTGTGCTCACAGTGTTCAATACAATTTCTTATGAGGAACTTTGAGTAAGAGGTATTGGAGAACCACTGTCTGTCTGTCATTGAAGTTCACAGTGAAGTCCAGTTTCTGTGGTTTTCTTATTCTTATTCTTATTCTTATTCTTATTCTTATTCTTATTCTTATTCTTATTCTTATTCTTATTCTTATTCTTATTCTTATTCTTATTCTTATTCTTATTCTTATTCTTATTCTTATTCTTATTCTTATTTTATTCTTATTCCTATTCTTATTCTTATTCTTATTCTTATTCTTATTCTTATTCTTATTCTTATTCTTATTAATTATTAATTATTACTTATCACTTATTACTTATTAGTACATTAATATATATAAGATATAATATAAGATTAATTGTTCAGGGCTTGGACTCTATGATCCTTGTTGGTCCCTTCCAATATTCTATGATTCTATTGCTTTGTAACATAGTTGGATTCAGGGGATTTTTGTGGTTTGCTGGTAGGGAATTTTGGGGTTCTTTTGGTTGGTTGGTTGGGTTTTTGGTGGAGTGTGGGTTTGGTTGGATTTTATTTTTTAACAAATATTTTTTAACTATGGAAATTTGTGTCAAAATACATGACTGGAAAATTTGCAGAATTTTGTTTCTTGGTATATATGGTATTTTTGACTCCTGGGTTTTGCATCAGTACTTATATAGGATTAATAAAAAAGCTGCTCTATTCTTAGCTCATATTTAATTCTCTGTATTGAGCTATGGTACTATGGATTATTTCAAGTTTGTGTAGTGTTTCAAGTGTAAGCTAGAGTTTATTGCCAGGTGTCAGGAATGAGGTATATAAACATTTTATAGACAACAGATGCTGATAAATGAAGGAATTTATCTTGTGCAGGGTATACTTGTTTGGCTAAGACATACAGCCTTTAATAATTCTTCTATGCTGACTGATATTGGACAGTTAAAAGCATATAAATTACTACAAGAGTAATTACTGCAAAGAGAGAGTGATCATAACTTTCTGTGCATAAAAGCTGCTTCTCAAAAGTGTTGCATTGAATTATTTTCTTCTACATTGTAGAGTGATGAGTAGCAGGAAAAAAACCTCTTGGTCTCCTGGTCTCCATTTACTAAATTACAGCAAGTCCTTTTTATTTACCTTTATGTTAATGGGCTATCCCAATTGCATGAGATTTTCAGAATGCTGTTGTGTTAGAAGTTAAATAAACACATAATAGAAATGCAAATACAGTTGGCCATTTGTTACAAATATATCCTCATTGGCTGTTAAAGGTAAGATACAAGCTATAATCTATTTTACTTTGATATAATTTCCCCCAGGATAAAACAAATCTGCTATAGTCCTTATATTTTAAAAAAGTAGTTGTGCAGAGTCTGATACTTAGCTCAGCTACAGCTATCATATTCAGGCCTCAAAAGCCCACAGAGTTGTATGAGAATCTGTGAGGAGAGAATCAAGTCCATAAAGTACTTTGGCTGTATTGTCTGGTGTTTACTCCTGCTGCTGAGGCTTTTCTTAGTTAAAGAAAGCTTTTAGATTGAGGAAAAAAGAAGGGTATCATTTGAAATAGATAGAAGTGAAATAATTTAGTCTGATAAATTTTACTGACAAAACATCATGATATACATTACAAAATTCTGGTCATTCTTTAAATGAATAGTGCTAGTAATAAAGTTTAAAAATTCTACGTAAGTATACATTTTCTCTGTAAGTGGGCTTAATATATTTTTGCAACTAGATTGCTGCACAGTTTTGATTTTTTTTTCGATTTCTGTAAAAACAAACTGAAGTGAAATTTGATAAACCTCAGCCCTGAAATTATTTTTAAACAAAGTTTTGCTGGTGACAGCTTATTTTCTTAAGTAAACAGATTCCATATGTGGCATTAAGTAAATAATTTTGTGATTTGATAGTGGTGTATTAGGGTGAGACATCCTGTAATGTAGCTATGTCTGAAGTTATTTACTGTTTTTCCTCTGCCAAATTGTGATTGTTTAGTCTGCTCACACTTGTACTGAAGTTTTTTCTGGGTAGTGGTTAGCAGTTGTTTTCAAAGCAAATGTTAAATCTAAGAAGACATTCCTTTAGAAAAAATCCTGTTCTGGCAGAGGAACTTGATTTGTGTTCTTTTCAATGTTCCTTTACTGTTTTTAGTGTGGCTGTTGAAATCTATACCTTATATGATCTCATTGTACTGCCTGCATTTCATTAATGAGTGACTCTGTTTAGAGCTTGGGGAGTGAAATATTTTTCATATGACACTACCCAATATGAATGCAGTGCACCAGCTGCAAAAACCACGGACCATCTGATTTTGTGGTTTCTGAGGGTGTAAAAAGTTCAATTGCTTATACTAGAGCTTATATCTGTATATTATACCATATGGAAACGGAACTACTGTAGACGTGAAGGAAAAAGAGAACACCAAGTTCTTTAGCCATGGTTCAAATGAAGATGAAAAATGCATGTCTTGGAGTGTGGAGGATTACTATTACTATGCAGCATTAAAATATTTCTGCATAATAAAATAAGGTGAATTAAAATTTTGCCACAAAATAGTATTTTTAAAAAAAGATGACAGATGTGTAAATGGCTTCATCAGGATAATGTTATTGATACTTAAATGCATTTGCATTTCTCTGTTAATATTCTTTGTTTAATTTCCTTATCTAGAAGAGAGAAAGCAATCTGTTAGAGCCTGGGTGGGCATTATCCTGATTACGCAGACTGTAAGCTAAAAATACTTCAATAAATTCTATTTCAGCCATAAGTTGGGAAGTTTTAAACTCATTTTGAATTTAACAAGTCCAAAAAGAACAATCATTCCAGTTGTAACTGTTTTGGGGTTCTTCCTTCAGTAGAATCAAAGTATAAGCAACTACCTGTGAATCTGTGGAGTAATATGTTAACCACATTTGCAAATACTTTAAAGTTCTTTTAAATGGCCAAGTAAAAGAAATCAAATGAAGTTCAAAAGAGTTTACTAGTCTTAAATTCTTGGAAAATTTTTCTGTGTGTTCTTTAATTTACGAAAGTTTATCCTCAGTAGAACAGGTTGCAAAAATAAACTCCTTGCTTTTGCATAAAGCCATGGCAAGAATAAACACCAGTATTGTGGTTAGGAATTGATCAGGTGGTAGTGAATATATAACTATTCCATGTTACAGATGAGATTTGCATAGTTGTTTCTTTCAGAGCAACCGGAGGAGTGTGTCTTTTCTGTGATAGATGTGCCTGAGATTTCAGAAGGGGCAAAATTAAGAGGCATTTGAATATTTCTAATGAAAAAGCACCGATCTGTGTTCATACACACACACAATGTCTGAGCAATTTTGAGATGCATTTTTGTACTCTTCCCTGAAAGCAGCAGAGAAGCCAGCACCCCCAGCAAACTGCAACCTGTTGATGACAAGCACACAGCCTTCCCCAACTGCTGTTCAGTTCATTCAGTCAAGTAACACAGTAAATGTCATGATTTAGAACTTGAATCAGAGAGTACTAAATAAAAGTTCCAAATAGCAAAAATAATAGCAACCAACACATAAGCAAGTCATAATATGAGTTTTATTTGAAGAGATTGTTTCAAAAGCTGAAGAGTTTTGTAAAATATAATTCCTTTCTGTGAATAAAGCATAAACACAAAGTAGTGCTGAATTTGCTGTACACTTTGTTCACTTTGACTCGTCCTTCCAGCTCTATGTATAGGTTCTGCCATCACAGAGAAAGTGCTTTTTGTTGACAATAAGCCTCAATGACAGATTTCTCTGAATCACTGTTGAATGCCACTTAAATGTTAGTGATGCAGCAGCTATTCAGTGTGGTTATAAAAACCATGACTGAGAATTGCTTCCACTCATAATAAGGATCAGATGTAAGAGTACCTATATGAGTTTTATAGCAATATATTTTGCCAATAGAGAAAGGAAAAAAAAAAAAAACAAAAAGGAAAGTTTTTAGCTGTTTTGGTGATGTATAAAAATGTTGTTATATTTAAGTAGTTTAATGAAATTTCAAATTGTTAACTTCAAATTTTTATATCTGGCTTTGGGTTTTTTGGTTTTTTTTTTGCATTTTGAAGTCTTTTAAAGCATACACTTTTTTATTCTTTTTATCTGATGTTTGAGCTCTGAACCTTTCAGATTCTATGCGTTTAATTTAATTTTTAATATGTACCTGTGGGGACTGGAAAGTTATATATATATATATTAAAGGCAACGACTGTAACGTTTCTAGATCCCAACAGTTGAAGCTTTAGGAGAAAACACCAGACATTATGAGATTTCAAAAAAATCTCAAAGTATCATCACCAAAGTTAGACTATGAAAAGTAAAATCAGTTTATAGACACAAATGGGTGAAATGGTCTGGCTATTGAAATTGATTTGAGCCTTTTGCCTCTGAGATCACTGAAGGCTGAATTTTATTCTCTTAATCCTTTCCCTGTCATATCCAGGGTTAATCTGCTTGTTCCATGTCTCTGAATGCTCATCTCTAAATGGGAATGCTTCCTCCATCTGATCAATGGTGAGTCAGTTTAGAGGAGAAAGAGGCTGGGCTAATCCTCAAAGAGGCAGCAGTGTTGTTATAAAATTAAAATTATTCTTCCTTGTCACATAAGCTAAGGAGGTTTAAGTTCATTGATCAGGACTCAAAGCCATCAAAGTTTGTGAGATGTAGAAGGCAAAAACAAGGTGTTTGTAATAAAAGTGTAATTACAAACGGTACTAAAAATGACGGATTATTCTTACCTTGCTGAAATCGTAGTTTGGCTGTGTTGGGATCTTTGCAGCTACGGATTACTTTGTTAGTAACTTAAATCTCTGCTACTACTCCAATATATTTTTTACCCACAAAATCCACAAAATCTAATTTTGTGGATTGGATCTCCACGGGGTCAAAAAACATTCTGAAATTTTATTCATCTGTGTGCTGAGAGATTTGATAAAATACAGCATTTTGAATTTACCTAGCCTGTAAGAGTAATGTGAAAAAACTAAAATGTTCAGATAAATACCTTTGTAAAAGAGATATGATACCCCCCAGCAAATAGTTTATGCAGAGGTCTTGAATTTTAATAAATAATTAATTTAAAGTTTTCCATATCATCATATTCATTAAAAGTTGAGTAATTGATTTATGAATAGCACTTTGGGATTTTGCATTTTTTTAAATAATTTTTTTATTTACTATGCTTATTTTTTAGAGGCTAAATAATAGGTATATTAATTAAATCTGTTCTCTTCTTTTGATCTGTGTTCTGCCATTTGATAATAATAGATTTACTTTTTTGATTGCAGTTTTAACATGTTGGTTTTGATCTACTTTCATTTAAAACCCAGGACTTAATTCCTCGATGGTTATTGGTCATCCATGTTGTGTCATCCTGTAGGTATTGTTGGGATACCTCTTTAGATCAACACATGTCACCTTATGTTTATTTCTGTTGAATATTGTTCACTATTTTGTTATCCAGTACCTCAGCCTTATTAAATCCTGTGATTTCTGACACTCAGTCCTGTCTCAAATTCATAAACAAGTTAACCTAATTTTTCTCATCTTAAATTTTATTATCTTCCATCTTTTATCCCAGTGTTTTTGTATGTCATTATTTTCTTTTTTGTCCTGTGGAAGTCCAATTTCTCTATGCATTATTAAAGTTTTCTGCTTAGTGCTTTCTGAAAGTATCATTCAGTGATACAACTGATGATTCAACAGGCATTTAATTTAGACTGAGCTGAGATGTTCTGTTACCTCCCCTAATTTGCATTGAATAGAAGATTCCTTGGCTGTAACTGATCCTTCATATCTATTTACCCTTCTGCAGTTTCATGCAGATAGGTAAATATAATTGTGTTTGTTTTGACCTGTTTTACGCTTCATTTATTATTTAGGAACGGTGATGTGGTATTCTTAACGGTATTCTTAAGTAGGATACAAGACTCCAAAATATTTCTTTAATGTAACTCATCTGAGCATAAGTAGTCTTCCCTTCTTTTGGAACGTAACCAACCTTTTTTAGATTTCCACATTTGTATGAGCTCCCCATCTAGAAGACCTAACTTGTCCGATAATGTGGAACTATGTGAATTTTATATATATATATATACATATATATATATATATATATATATATATATATATTTATAGAATATGATGCTTGGAAAAATACTGTATTTTTAAATAGAATTGGAGCTTGTTTAACACAAAAATTATCAGCAGTCATGGATGACCTAAAATTTTGTAATGTTCTAGTGGAACTGAAATCAATTATTTTGCTGACATAATTCAAATAAATATTGAATTTGAACTTAATTAGAAATGTTTTCCTGGAACCTCAAAAATCCTGTTTGTTTTCTTTCACAATCCTGAAAAAGATAAATTAATTGGTACACCCCATATTAAAGGGTAAATAGGATTTTTTCACTGACTAAGCTGAGATACATTGATAATTTTAGCTGGGTTTGTCTGTCTAGAAATTAGATCTTTGCCAAATAGCATGACTGAATAGCAAACCTCTTTCTCTCTGTTCCATTTTGAAACATTAATTAGTGTTTGAACTGTTAAGTCCATACATAACTATTTCAATTTATCTTTTCTATGGAGACAGATAAGGATAGGGAAAAATCCTATTTTATATACCTGTTTAACATGCAAGGGACAGTTAAACAAATGACCAAGTAATATGTTCATAAAAAGTGTTTAAATAACAAAAGACTCATGAAGAATAAGATACCAGGTCAAATATCTAAATGTGTTGCAGAAATAGGTATCAGAAACTGCCTTTAAAAAACCGAGCTACAGATGCCTATATTGTAGACATCAAGATATGAGAACAACATTTAGATACTCATTATAGGCAGTAGAAAAAAACAGACATTTATAAAGGAGTGCTTATCTCAAATTTGATAGAGATGCCTAAACTTCTTTTATTTCTGGATGTATAAGAGTTTATAGTTTTTTGAGCTAGATTATGATATAGCTGCCTGCATTATGTCTGGACTCATAATTATCACCCCCTGAATGGACAGAGAATGAAATTACTTTGTTTTAAGGGGATTGTTTTGGGTTTTTTTTAATTAATAATTTTTCATCTTGTAACTTCCTTGTGCATACATGGCATTTTGTTGAAATATTCTGATTTAAGCAAGATATTTGTTTAACTTGTTGCATAGTTCATCTTACATTAAAAAAATCTTACACTTGCATCATTGCTTTAAAATGAACATATATGTGCTCAAGTAATTTAGCGTTAGAGCTTTACTTCTCTGCTAGAGTTATATTTCAGAGCAAATTAAAAATCAAAATGGAAAAATGTACATATATTCAAAGTGACACATAGGTGGGGTACATTAATTGAGCTAATTTGCGTCTGAAATACTAGGTTAATCGTATTTGTTATGCTTGTAATGCTTGTAAATCAGAAAATGATTGCTTAATTGTAAATTACATATTGATTAAAGCTCACATGTGGTTTCAAAGGATGACTGTGTTTAATTTGCATAGGATACCATTCTACTGAGAAGGTGTTCATTTCTTTCAGACTTTGGAATGAGTTTTTCCAACAGATTCTTACAGCCTGCTTAGAAGTTCATGGGTGAACTTATTTGAAAATGCTTCATATATTCTTTTACTGTTTTTCTTTCAAATGTTTTCACAAGTTACTTAAAAAATTACAAAAACTGGTACTTTTTAGTTCCAGTGTGTGAAAATAAATACAAGCCTTCATGAACATCTACTATTTTAGAATCAGCTAGAAATAACAGTTATGACAGGTTTGAAAAAAATAGTCTACTTTCAGGTTGACAGGAAGAAAGTCTATACTGCTACTCTTTCTTAAAAAATGAAATTTAAAATCACAATTAAATGCAAATTCCTTTTTCAATGTCATGCTTGTGACTTACACTGGAAATAGGTTTGGTTTTCAAAGTGTATATTCATCTTAAACGATGCTAGATTACATAACCCTGAAGTCTGAATGCTGTGTTCTTTTTTTCATTGTGGTTAAAGAAAATCAAAAGATTTTGGATAAAAAAAAAAAAATTATCTTTTCACAATGGCATGAGTTTTACTGATTTCTATTTAAGCCTGGTTGAAGAATAGACTAAAGAAGACACACCCACCTCACCCCATTTTTACATGGAAAGTTTTTAGTTAACAGCCAATAGCAATGTTATAGATAAATAATCTAAGTGCAACTATCAGTCCATAAAATGTATCATCTACAAAAACTAAATTCTGAACCAAATTCAGTCTTCAAATTTAGGAATGAAATCTCTGATGGTATGTCATTTCAGATAATTATTACCCTGCTCAAAGTGAGTGTGAGTATTTTTCTCAGATTATGTATTAGGAATTCCATTGATTTAATGCTGTTGTGTTCTTAATTAAAAATTTATGTAACGATACAATACTGACTGCAGAACTTAATCCATAATAAGATTGTCCAAATCAGAATATGTTACTTAGTGGAGGCTTAATGGAGGCATTGGGATTGTGGTGTGCCAGAGAGCGTGAAAGAATGTGTTTTGTGATTGTGCTGGAACACACAGACTGTTGGGAACACAGGATCATGTAGGACATTGCTTGAGAGCAGTCAATATGATAACAAACACAATAAAATGTATATACTTCTTGTTGTCTTACAATTAAATTAAAAAGTTCTTGAAGACATTACTTATAGCTGGTCAAGATAACATGTAGCTTTGTGTCTGAGTTTTACCCAGTCAGGTTTTGTCTTCCCCTTTCAGAAACATTTGCAGTTACAATTACTGTTTTATCGTTACAACATGCCATAACCTCTGGTGGGACCTTTAGAGCACATCAGGGATCAGTGACAAATGGAAATGTGGTCGTCTCCCTAATGGAGTGGTAATAGTCAAACTTGGTAATATTTCTGCATATTGTCTGGATATTCATTGAGATGTTAGTAAATTAGTATTCTGAGTCACTTCTTTAAAATGGTACTGCCCCAATGCACTTGCAAGTGTTATATTTCTGTTAAAAGACAACAAATATATATATATATATGTATATATTTAATAAATCATGATCAAGTTGAGTTTATCTTCATAACTTATCTTTAACCATGTCATATTTATCCTTCAATTGTTTTTCTAGAAGTGATGGTGCTTTTAAAAAATCAAACCTTTTTATAGGACTTTTAAGTGTCCCTTTTTTTAGGAATTTACTTTGATAAGTCAAAAAAGGATTGGAAAAGGATTAGAAATGCACAGAAAGTAAATTAAAATTATTTTTTTAAAAAATACTCTCATCTATATTAGATATGTAAAAAAACCCTATGTAAAACTAGTATTTAATAAACAATATTATATCTTATTGAATGATTAGTCTAAAATCTGAATTTTGCAATAGTTTGGAAAAAAAGTAGACCTTCTCTAGTCACACCATTCTCAGCTTTTTTGCTTTGCGTCTTCGTATGACCAAACTGAATTATGAAATTTTAAATATATTTTAAATGCTTCCTATTTAAATTTTAAATATGAGTTTATTAAAATACATTATTCTTGTTGTTGTCATTGTTAGAGTGTTAATCAGTGTGGATTTTATTCTTATTTATATATTAATAAGCATATACATAGTTATAGGTAGTTATAAATAAACATGCATTTCTTTTTTGAGAGCTGTAGATTTCATTTCTGAATGGTTTCTCTAAGTGCTAACACTCTTTTTTTAAAAGCCTTTTGTTAATAAAAAAAAATAAAAATCTCTAGAGGTCTGTAGGGAAGTATTTTTATTCTTATATGGAATTTGTGTGGGCATCTCACATTGAACATAATATAAGCAGTGAGAAATCCATTCTTTCCAGAGAAAAAGAAAACAGTGTTCATGAGTATTTAACATGCATTCCAAAACAATTGTGAATGCCAACTTCATTTGGCATTATTCAACTTCTCTTCAAACAGTTAACGGTTAACAGTTGTTTTAAAAGTCACAAGTATCAATCTCTAAATAGGGAAAGGTTTAACAAGTTTTCTTACATAGTTCTATCAGCATCTGTCTATCCACAGTGCGGGATCTGATTTGTCTGGATGGTGTATTTCTGGATGACCTAGAAAGCTTGTAGGTTTTTAATACCAGTGTACCCAGAGTTGAATTAAAACATGTGTATTAACCTTTCAAATACACTCTGAAGTTTTAACAATACATGAAAATTTTAGTGGAATACACTGAAGATTTATTGGAAGAGAAGAAGCTCAAGTCAAGAAAATGCAAGTGAGGCAGGAGCTATGCATGTGCTTGATATTATTTATCCTATAGATAAATACGAAGTCTTACAGAATTCTCTCTGCAAGATCCAGTGAATACCACAGCACTTCAAAAAAGCATGTTTTTAGAGTTTCTGTCCATTAACAGAACTTCATGTGTTTATTGCTGTAAACACTCACCTGCCTCACCAACCCAATAACAATGGTGGAAGTTTTTTTATACTTAAGAAAGTATATATTTTATTTTAGAAGAAAACTCACTGTTTTGGGGCTTGTGTCTTCACTTATGACCTTCTCATCAGCCAGAAGTGAAACCTTTCTTCATGTTCTGGAAGCCCCCAGAACCCATGTCCTATAATTGCAAAATTATTTTCTTCCCAGACCTGGATGGATAAGATATCCTTCTTTGCTTGAGTTCTTCCCTGAATCCTTACTTAAAGCAGCAGAAGAAGTAGCACTGTAATTTTTCTCAGTCTAATACGAACATGAGGTAAAATGGTTAAGAGATGAAAAGACTTCCTAAAGAAGTGGTTTTCTAAGGGATTTTTAAAAGGAATTTGAAGTACAGGTTTTGCTTGGATAAGATAAGAAAAAGGAGGGCTTAGTCAGTGAGCATGTGAGTGAGGCATGTGTATAAACATATTCATTTTAAAATCTGGCTATCTTAATCAGCAACTGCCATGAATCTATTAATTAACCGGTTATTTCTGAGGACAGTCCAGGTTGTGGGATGTAGGACTGAATTTCCAAATTTCATCACAGTTGTATAATATTGTTAATAAAATTTAAGCTAAGATTTTTTGTGTGTGTGATCATATTGAAGTATTTGGAATCAATTAAGCCTTTGTACCAACTGCTGAACCAACTAATCTCCATCGGGAAAAAGAACAAATTATTTTTAGATTCATGTCCTAACCAATATGTCAGTATGACACCCAGGCTGAATTTATGCTTAATAACTACTATTAGGTGTTTCCCCTGTCCCATAGTCACTGCATGAGCAGCAAAGAGCATGTCTATGTGCACATGCTTCAGAGCACGTGCTCGGTCTAGACCAGCTGGGACTTAGCAAAGGTAGAAGAGATGACAATTCTCTTACATAAATGGGATAGGATAGGAAGAGAGAAGGAATTAGGGAAGAGGGGTGGGACCTAAAGTGATTGCAACAAAAAGGGAGAAGAAGATGCAGGAGAAAATTTTTATACGCTCTGGAGATAACTAAGCTTTGCTAATTTTGCTGCCCACAAAAAAATCTGGTTGTTTCATCACAATTGGTCTAGCACTTTTTGTACACTGTACCTCTATTAGAAAGTCAATCACATAAATAACAAATGTAATTTTCCGTTTTTCTTCTCAGGTAGATCTGTCTGTTTCTATGGACATATATCCCTGTATATTCAAAACCTGTATTGCCTTTCTGAGCCTCTGTAATGCAACTAGCCAACCAGTGTCCTTAGGGCGCAGCTGGGCTGTAGTAAATGGGGCAATCCAATCCTCTTAAGGCTACTTGCTCTAAACTACTTTACTGAAATAAAAAACCCTGCATTCTTACGTGTAGAGAAAATAGTAATGCAATTTAGATTTGAGTACCGTCGAACTTCCCAGTTGTAGATTCACTGCCCCTTGTGGAGAAAACCGGAAAACGGGGTTATTAAATTGCTATAAACTTGTCCTTTTGTTTATGTTATGAACTTGTTCCAGTCCTTGAGAATTTCTGGAACATGTTTGCTAAGGCCAGATTTTGCTTTTCTCTCTTGTTTTTGATGGGTTTCTGTGTGAAAAGATGGGTAATCCAGTCCTCCTAAATTACTTGGGCATATCACATAGTGTGGGTAGAATCTCAGAAACTCCTGAAAGACTCTGTGACTTCCTGGATACTATAACTTCCACTTGAAATGTGAGATCTCTTCTAGAGAGATGTGAAAGATACAAATATTTGAAAATGTAGGTAATCTTCCATATCTGTCTACAGTTGGTACTTACTAATAGGTTGTTTATTTTCATTATTTAGAAATAAAGAAATGTCATTATACATGAATAGTCAAGTAATAGTTTTCTACCAGTGGATTCCTAAATGCTTTTTTCGGCTAAATTAAACAGCTGTCTACTCGGAAGTATCTTGTGCCTTATAGATACTTAGAGTTGCTTAGCAAGTTATCTCTTAACCCTTTGTTATATAAATGAACTGGATTATAGTTTTAATATATCAATTTGAGAGGTACATTTTAGCTGTGTGAGGCTCAGATGAGTTATACTGAGAAAGATGGGCCCATCTGTTTGATTGATATTTCCCATTGTATCAAGGCTGAGGTCATCTGAAAAAATTAATCTCTGATTTACAATGGAAGTAATAAATTTGGGACAATAAAAGTTCTTCAGAGAACCTACATTGTCTGACAATTTTCCACTTAGAGTTTTCAAGATCTGTGTATTTAAACAGTTTTAATCCATGTAATGTAGGGTATTGATTTTGTATGGTGCTTGAAAATGTCATGCAAGATTAAATCTTATAGCTATCTAAGTGTACTATGACAATGCAAGTTAATGTTATTAGCCAAACTTCTTGTAGCATAAAAAATGGTATCAAGTTTAGTTGACAAGACATACAAGTGAATGAATTACGGTACCATTTCTTAATTATTTACTCCTCAACCTTTCTAGAATTTATACTTGCTTGATGTCAGCCAACCTGAAGTTTCCCAGGCCTGATCTTCATAAACATGAATACAACATTAAGGTTTTGTAATTTTCTTGATCTTGTAGAGTATCCCTAGATTTGTTAAAATACAGTTAATTTTTCAGTGAATTACTTTTGCTTTAATTGCTCTCCATTGGCTTTTGCACTTCTGGTACCCCAGAAAATGATCTCTCTGGATTTTAATAAAATGTCTTCCTTTCTCCCAAAATGAGATTTGCTAAATGCTTATTCTTTCTCAATTACATTTAAAGAATTGGTTGTTATTTTCTTAAGCCCTAATGGTCGTGGATTTTTATTAACACCTTTTAGGTTTCTCTCATTATATGCCTTTTTGTGGCATGTTGATCCTGGGTAGACACTAGGTGCCCACCAGGTTATCACTTCCCTCATGAGCTGTACAGGGCAGAGAAGAAGATAATGACAGACTCAAGGGTTAGGATAAGGGCAGGGAGAGATCACTCACCAATTGCCAACATGGACAAAACAGGCAAATTTAATTTATTTTCAATCAAAATGAGAGTAAGATAATGAAAAAAACCCCAACAACCTAAATCTTAAAACACCGTCCCTCCAGCCCCATGTCTTTCTGGGTTTAACTGCTCCAAATCTTCCACCTCTCTCGTACCAGCACCACAGAGGGATGAGGAGTGGGGGCTGCAGTCATTCATCACACATTGTCTCTGCTGCTCCTTCCTCCTCAGAGAGACAACTCTTCATGCCCTTCCTCTGCTCCACTGTGAGATCCATCCCATGGGAGACAGTTGTCCACGAACTTCTCTCATGTTGAGTCCTTCCCATGGGCTGCAGTTCCTTATGAACTACTCCAGCGTGGATCTCTTCTCTGGGGTGTGGCCCTTCAGGAACACTCTGCTTCAGCACGACTTCTCCATGGGGCCACAGGTCCTGCCAGGAACCTGCTCCAGTGTGGGCTCCTCTCTCCATGGGGCCACAGGTCCTGCCAGGAACCTGCTCCAGTGTGGGCTTCCCATGGGGTCACAGCATTCTTCAGGCATCCACCTGCTCTGGCATAGAGTCCTCCGTGGGCTACAGGTGGATCTCTCTTTTGAGTCATTTAGCACCTCCTCTCCCTCCATCTTCACTGACCTGGGTGTCTGCACAGTTGTTCCTCTGCCATGTTCTCATTTCTGTCTCTGGCTGCCATTGCTGTTGTGCAGCAACTTTCCCTCTTTCTTGAATACCTTCCCCCAGAGGCACTGCCACAGCTGGTGATGGGCTTGGCCTTGGCCAGCAGCACATCTGTCCCAGAGCCAGCTGTTTTGGCTCCATTAGGTGTAGGGGCAGCTTCTAGCATTTTGTTCCAGAAGCCACGCCTGTAGCCAGCCCCCCAGCTACCAAAACCTTGCCGTATAAATCCCGTTTATTTTTTTTGCTAAAAACTTTCACTTTAGGGATCTGGCTGGTGTATAGCTGAGACTGTACTTGTAGTATTACCAACAGACCTTAGTTTTCTGCTTAGAAATCAAATATGAAGTGTTCACACTATGTTAATGAACACATCCAGCTTTTACATGCTATATTTTCTGATCCATAGCCTACAGATACTTCCCTAAAAATATGAGGGTGGGGGCTCCTGAGATTAAATGAAGCAATGGCAGAAAAAGCTCTGATTTAACCAAAATTCCGTTGACAATATCTCAGGTTTTGTTAGTAGACATTATGTTTTGGGAATGTAGTTATACTTTCAGCTGGTTTTTAAGTGCGATGGCACAGTAATACCAAAAGGATTACACTCTCTTATTCTCTGTGTTTACTTGGTAAGGAATTTATGGCCATCAGACATGGATGTGTCATTAGTATGAGGGATATAACTGTAAATGTTGAATTTTGAACTGATTTATTGCCAGGCTCCTTAGCTTGGCTATGCTGTAATTCTACTAGAGGTGGAGCAAATTATGCCTGATTGCTTCATAAGATGAGTGTCCAGCAGTGAAGAAATCACTTGTGGTCCAGATTTGCACTGTCTGGGTGCTGCTCCACCTCTTTGACCCAAGACACTTCTTTTCCTCTACTATTTAATGATAATTTTTTGATTGGTGTTTTTTTATTCGTCAAAGGCAGTCCAGGATATTGAGTACAATTTATTTAAAATCTGGCAAATAGAGAAGAAAGAGAACCGTCATTTTATTTAAAATAATGTTCTTTCTTTAAACTAGCCTAATACTGTATTTAAAATTAAGTTTTCAGGGTTTTTTTTTTTTTTTTTTAATCTCCTATTTCTGTATTTTATTTATTAGCAAATTGTTTAAATTAAAGCAATTTAAAATGGGATGATTAGTCTCCTAAGGTATAATGGTGATCGTATCATTCCATTGAAAAGGCAAGAAAATCTCTAAACGTGTAACAATTTATCTGGTGAACTTATAAGGTATTGCCTAACTTAACATGCTTACTGCAAGTGACTTCTTACATTTTAGATCTCATATAATCATTTCCATAATTTTCCACATGAGAGTAAGGCAAATAATACTCAGTAAGCACTTATTAGACTGAAAATGGTGAGTCAAATTTATTTTATTACACAGACGACACTTTCAGAGATAGGAAATATTAGAAAAAACACTTAATGATTGATATAAAGGGACAATGCTGTTCTGAAACACATACCAGCACAACTTGCTTTTCATTATTTCAATATTTTAAAATTAAGAATGATATTATGACATACTGCCTCTAAATGATACTCCAGAGTACCTACGCAACACTGTGCTCAGTATTTTTTTCAATAAAGCAGAAGTCTGCCTTGATTTTTCTGTCTAATTAATTTGTGTATATCAAAATGTTATCTTCTGAGTAGGCAAATTAGAAGTATACAATTGATTCCTGTTAGAATATAAATGTTCTTTGAAACATACTCAAGTTTTTAATTCTATTACCAAATGTATTACATGAATGTTTAAAGCTAACCCTCTGTGTTGAAGATGAGTCCTGAGAGCCATGGAAGATTGAATTCTTTGGGGCTTGTTGGAAATTAAGCCTCTTTAATTTTAATTGTGTAAACTTTTACATTAAAATTACTTTTGTTTCAAGAAGGTGAATCTCTTTAGTCTTTCCTTATGGCTGTTTGAGATGATGAGGGTCTGACAATACCTTTTACTGAGAGTTTTAGTATTGAAATCTATTTTTTGCAGAATACAGCAAGCTCAACTAATTTAATAAGGATTTTGGAAAGTGATTATTTTTTAGGAGTTCTCTTTTTGAACAGTGTGTTTATAGCCATACAAAATGCTACATGTGCACAGCATTTTTGTCTGCATGTTATCTCTGTAGTCAATTTTTTTCTTCCATTAATGTCCTCTCTTAGTGAGCTAAATGATCAGAGACTGATTATGATATTCATTCCTACTTCAAAATCTTCTCTAAGCACAAACTATGTGTTACTAATCAAAAATATATTTCATTAGTTTCAGAATTTTTAACTTATTTTTTAAAAAGTGGGAGCACTGACAGTGTAATATTTTTAAAATCTAATTGCTTTCACCTGTTAAAATAAGTAAAATACATGGTGGTGGAAAATGTGTGCCTAAGAATGGAAAATAGTGGCACATATACCCTGAAGGACAGGACTTTTTCTTTTCTCTTTTTTTTTTTTTTTTTTTTTTCTGTCTGAGGGAAGTGTCTGTTTTGTACAGCTATGTCCTCTCAAAAGTCTGTGTGGCTTTTGAAAGCCAACGATTCTGCAACGTACAATATTTCAGGCAAGCAGCTACCGCCGAGTAATGAGGCATGGGAGCAGCTGGTATTGGTTTATTTCAGAAGCTTTGTGTCTGATTCTATTAGCCTACCTACAGATATAACTGCTCTTACCACTGCGATCTAAACACTGAACTAGTAATTCATAATTTTAAAATACTTAAAGGATCGTTTTTGCATTTTGTTTGAAGTTTATTGTGTGAGGCTAATCAATGGTGAAGTAAATTGTGAGTATGCTACTAAAAATTAAGGCAATTCTTAAATAAGCAAAAGAACAGGAACTTTTATAGAAAGAAAAGATGAATGTTTGTCACTGAACCCTACTGAATCTAAACAAAGAAAAAGATTACCTAATAGTCTTGCAATGCATTTGAAGTACAGTCTGCTATTTGTTTGGGGAGTTGAATGGAATATATGTCTTAAAATATTTCAACAGCAGAAGTGGTGTTTTCCAGCGGGTAGGTCTTAACATTACTAAATTACTGTATCTTTTCTCCTTAGTTAAGACTCATTATTATACTGTGAGGCAAAATAATTGAAGCTTTTTTTACTTGCCTCTGATGCATTTTAGAGCTAATTTGTCCTAATGATGAATTGCCTTGTAGGGAATTTTATGCTGGTTTATTATTATTTATATATTTTCTGCCCAGTTTGTGTTAGTTAAGTGAATAATAACACTATCATTAAAACTTAATTCACATTTTAATTAAAAAGACTTAGAGACAGAGAGCTGACTTACAGAGACAGTCAAATTTCACAAAACAAATTTTACCCCATGCACAAAATAAGTAATTAAAAATGAGAGTTGAAAATACTATACTTTCCTTGTGCTAAGAAGAAAGTATATTTTTGGTAAGCCAATTGCATAATTGTCCTCTTTATGTTGTGGGTACTTTTTTTTTGCCACAAGTGGACACTGAATGGATACAATAGAATTGACCTAAAATTTTTTAGATACTAGCACAACATGAAAGTGATACTTTTCCTAAAGGTGGAAGGCACTATAACTGGTGCTGCTTATTTTTTTTTTTCCTTACTATTTCCCTATTCTGCCATATAAAAATTATTTTTTAAAAGTTGTACTTATGGTCCATCTAAACTCAAATGAATTGCATGTACCAATTAATGAAATATTGCACTATAGTTATAATAATAAATATAGAGCTTAAGATTTAAATATATCTATTTGTAATATATGTACCTATTACTTCCTATTTCTTCAGTATTCCTAATTTTTAAGATACATTACTTAACCTAACTAGTTTTAAGTTGAAAATGGATCAGTTTATAGAGGAAAATCTACAGCATATCTGGATATGAAAACCATAGGTTTGAAGGGGGAGATAATCCTTACTGTTCTCTGTCCACAACACTTTGAGCTTAGGATAATTAACTACTATTTCAAATATCTTAATATGTGAAATTAGTAATATTTTTGTTTATTTGTGGTAAAAACTAATAAAATGCCTTTTCCAATTTGATTAAGCAGAGCAGTTACATGTACTTTAATTTAGTTTACAGTCAGAGTATTATAAAACTTCCAGTACACAGAAAATGGGTGATTTTCAACACTTTCTGTTCAAGTAGTGAGTTATTCCTGCTCAGGAGAGTAATTGCACAGAATTTTTTTCAGCTTACTGTACTCAACCACTTAAGCACTTCCAGAGCTTAAATTTCTCTATAGGATGTGTTGCTTGTGGTCTTAGTGACCTCTAGTTTAAAGTCCTTAGCCTTAAGTCTGGTCATCCAGTGTTGATTGGTTTTGGCCTCATTCCACTGTAGGTGGTTTCAACAAATTCTCTCAGGCTTTATGACAAAAATTGTTCATAAAGTAATTGGGAGATTTCCTCAGAGCACTCTACATCAAAGGATGCTTAATTGTCCCAGCCATGCAAGAAGAAAAACAAGATGTGAAGTGCTCAGTTTAATTAGGGCACAACTTTATTAACTCAACTGGGAGCACTACCCGGCAATAAATGCAGGTCATTGTTCTTTCCTTGATCACTCGTGGTTTTGGAGGACTGCTGTTTGCTTTCTTTTGCCAGCTCCAGTGATGGGACCTCATGGTTCTTCCCTTGTACGAGGACTAAGTTAGGGAATATGTGAAACAGGGATTTGTCCCTTTGATATCATAGAGAGTCACACAGCTTTTCCCCTTGCCTGTCCAGTGCCTTTCTCATAGCTCCTTATTTAAGACAAATATTCCAAGAAAAAAACCTATTCAGAAAAAAAAATCAACTAATGCTATTTTGAGAAGGATATTCATGCAGTAAAAGAAAGAAATGAAATGTTATTTTAAAAGCATAAAGATGGGCAAAAATGCTCCCATGTGTCTGTGCTGTTTTCCTCAGCATCTCTTAAAAGCAGTACTTTTCTGCTGGTTCCTTAAGACATTCTATAAGCAATTTAAGTGATTTAATACATGACAGATGTAGCTAAGCTCCAGTGCAAGGCAGGGCTGCATTTTGCAAAACATAGAGCAATGCAGTGTACAAGCTGAGTTTCTCCATACATGGAGAATGAGGTGACTGATACTTCTGGGGGGAAAGCAACTGCTTTGGAACACTCAAGTGATACAAAGGGCCCGTATGGGACTTGAGTTTTCAGCTTCTCAGGTTGGCTCATATTGAATTTCTTAGCAGATTTTACTACCTCTGTAAAGAGCAAATAATTTGTCTACAAATAGTAAAGCTCTTCTACCATGAAAAAACAATTTTTACCTGTTCTTAAAAAGGACACAAAAAATAAATGCCAATACTTTCTGAAGATATTCCTGAGCCCTTTAAGACGACAAAGTGCACCCTCTGATGTGGTAGAGTTGTGCTGCTAGCATGCAAGGAACTTTCCACATTCTACTTTTAATAAACAATCAAAATTTTATTGCAAACATTTTCTATAAACCCACAGTTTCTAATTAAAAGTTTGTTTTGTGGAAGGAACTCCAGGTGGTATAATTAGTGAAATATATTTTAATGATAAATCTTCCTTGTCCTATTTTTTCTTAATAACAAAAGATGTCCTATGCATTTGAGATGCTCCCTATGGGTTGTATATAAGAGCTTGGTTAATTAGCTAATCAACTTACCCACCTTACCTTTTTAAATGTGTCCTGTTTCACAGGTGTAATCTCAAATATTATTTGGGATAGAGGAGATAAATAAAGCATTCAGTGCTCACCCTAGCCTTCACAGAAGTGATTTTGAGTTGTCCTTTGAATGTCAGTTTCTTAAGGGGCACATCAGTCATGGCTCTCAGCCTCTGGTCAGACTGCTCCACCTTCAAGCTATCCCTGTGTCTCGTACATCGCACCGTTCCAAAGCAGAATAGCCTAGCTGCTGTAGCATGACTAAAATATAGTTACCTCTCAGTGTTTCCATAAAAAAACCCAAAAAAACCCACTTGCAGGCTCTTTAGATTCCCCTTTCCTACATTTGTGATTTATTTGTGTTTCTCTTCTATTTTTTTAAAGTTGTAGTGAATACATGGGCTGTGTAGGACTGGTTTTCTGTCTTTTCCTTTGCTTTATTTTAGCTCTATAGTCCCAATAGTTTTGAATGTTTTATTCTGATGTGTGGTGAGCAGTGACCAAACTTACAACTGTTCCATGTTTTCCTTCTTACGTTCTGTCTAAAAAGATTTCTAGTTTCTGTTCTGAGTGTTTGACATTGTTTGATACTTCTTTCAAGTAAGGTAACTAGTAGCCAAACATTTGGATTCAGTCTTGGACTTACTGAAGTTACTCCACACATTTATAAGTGAGGGATTATTCTAGAAGTTCAAGTTCTCAAAACACCTTCCAAAATGAAGCAAATGGTAATTGCTGTAAAGATGTATCTGGGAGTAAGTGTGGTCTCTTGGTGAGTGTAGTTATATGAAAGAGATGGTAATTACATGGCCCTGTCTGCCTCCTCAGATTTCTTCTCCCTCTCTTCCTTATTCCCCAACATTGTTCTCAAAGTCCCTCCTGTAGACAGTAGGCTTCTCTCAATATCCCGAGCAGTGTAATGCTGACCAACATTATTGCATTTCTGCCTGTTTTTCCCACGGTGCAGTCCTATTACTGCATTCTCCTGAGATCCTAAACTGTATATTTTAATCCAAGATTTCTGGCATCTTTGTCATCTACTAAGAAAAAGAACAAAAACAATTGTAAAATCAGTTTGATCACCACCTTGAGTTTCTAGCTTTTTGAATTTGAAGGCAAATTCAAATTTGAATTTTATTAGGCAAGTAATCTCTAAGTATTTTGCAATATGTATGCTTACAAGGTATTTGTGAGTATTTGATTTACTCAAATCTTTACCATTGATTCATTGGATTCAATGCAATTACAGAAGGTAGTATTTTGTATTTTATTTTCTGCTAATCTACTGTGAATAAGGGATACGCATTGCTGTGTGATGCAGAGCAGTACCTTTTTTTCTTGAGGCTTTATTTCTCCTCCAGATATGCACTAGCCTTATTTCTTCTGACTGGAAAAAGAGCTTCTGACCCTATAAACACTGTCGACATGAATAGAGTTACGGCTATTCCTGTCATGTCTGGTATTCCCAATTTACCATATGCTTCACTGGTTTATGAAGAATTTTACCAGCTGCTTTGGTAGAGGAAAAAAAAAAATTAAAATAATTATATATATATATAAAAGAGGATGTACATAGCATGTATGCTTTCTGAAGTAGCTGAAAGATGACAGTGGATTTAGTGGTCCTCTACATAGTAAGTTGCATAATTATGAAAAATATCTGAATAGGTGAATGCTCTTATTGCAGAGTATCTATGCAAAATAAATACAAATCTCAAATTTGTGAAAAAGTGAAAAGACTAATAAATTATTATGTCAAGAGGAAAGAAGAAACCAAACTCCTTGCTGTTTAGGAAAACACACATCAGGCAGAAGAGTAATGAGGATTATGAATGCACAGTTTTCAGTGTGTATGATGTGTTGCAAAAATGTTTTCTTTTTATTGATATTATCAGGAGTTGGTAGTAGTCACTCCATGGTAGGTGTCAGAATGGTTCATGTGATTTTTAATTTCACATTGATTGATAGAACCTCTGGCAGAACAAGCTCTGAGTGCTGAGTGAAGCCAGTCATGGTGATGGATGTGAAAGCATGGAAGGAAACCTGAGGATTTGAATGGTGTGGGAAAAGACGGTTATTGGAGATGTACAAGGAGAATTTTTACTGTCTGAAACACTGTACAGAGAGCACCACTTTACTGGAGGACTAATATATAATTCCTAGTATATGCTTCCCATGCATATAGTTTTTGGGGTCTTTTGCACTACTCTTGCAAATACACTGTCTTCTCTTCTGTTTCCCTTTTGCTGAAGTTCAGATGAGGAACTAGTGTCCTCCCTTACTTTTTCATGGATTGGCCAAGAGCGCAGCAGCTCGTAGGGTCCCTGCCCATGAATCCTGTCAGACTTTGTTCCAGAAGAACAAACACCAGCAGCAGTAGTACTTAGTCCAACAGCATCTCTGAACCAGTGGTGATTAGCCTTCCCCTCCTCTGTTTTGTAATATCAGTACAACTGCTCTTCCTGATTTGGGCAAAGGTAAGATATTTTCCTTCTTATTTCTCCTTTCTATAATTTTCTTTTCTGATGCAGGCAGAGTCATGGAAAATAAGTATAAGGTGTTACCTCACAGTGTTTTCTTAGGACGAGGGATGTTATAATCTAGTCAAAGAGAGACCTCTGTCTTTTCTGGAATCCTGCATCAACCCTGGTGAGCCCCTTACAGCTGGCAAACACTTGCAGTATCAAAGACATTACCCAAAATAGAGAAGATTTAGGAAAAAGTGGGTGTCCAAGAAGAACCTTGCTACATAGAAAAAGCTCTGCAGCAGTGTATAACACTGCTTAAAAACCACAACAGTACTGAATATCTGATTATCTTCAGTCTTTACCACTTTTGGGTCAAGTTTTCAAGATGAAACCCAAATTAACTGAAATGCATTTCAGATATTCATTGTAACTTTTTCAATTTTAACAGGAGGTGAAAAATTAAAAATTAAGCCCTTAGCATTAATTTAGCTTTCTAAATCTGGCAGCTGGATTTTAATATGTTTATGTAAATTTTGGCATTCTAAGGTATAGACACCAGTCCTATTTAAAAAATAAAAAAATTCCACATTCATGTTATCAATCTGATACCTATGTGGCACAGCAGTTGTGACAGAGCCTCTGTTTTGGTGGGTACATTAACAATGTCTGTATCTTCTTTTTTTGTTAAACTTGGAGAAACTTAAGATGGAAGCTCTGTTTCATTTGGAGTGGCTTAGAAGGCCTAGAAGATACTTATTTTTTGGCTGATGTTCAAAATTATTGTATTGATCTTATCTTAGAAAACTGGACTAATAAAATAACATACTAACCTAAGTTCCCCCTTTCGTAAAAAATATGTTTAACTCTATGAAAATCAGTGATTTGTATTTAAATAGGGGAGACGAGCAAAAAAGCTACTTACAGGTTTTTACCTGAGAAAAAAATTGAGATCAACTTCATTGTTTTAGGTATAAGTGATCTGGATAGTAAATTCTTGAAATCTAATTATATTAACTCTTGGTAAAAATAAATTCAAAGGGATGTCACTTCTACAAAAATGGTTCATTGAAGCAGCTTCCATATGTGAATATGAATATTGTTTAGTGATGTTGTCCAGCTGACAACCCTGAATGCATCTTGGGTAAGGTTCAGAGCTCGGACTGGAGCTCAGTCATAGGTGTCTGCACTTGCAGTAGGTGGCAAAGCTTTGACTTGTAAGGAATGGACCTCCCACTTAAATTGTAGACAACTGGAGGGTGATTCTGCTTGCCATTAAATAGATGTCAAGAGTGGGATTTGTTTGCCTAAACAAACGTTTCTAGTGTTACTGGGGATGCCTGTAGATACTGAGGTGTCTACAGAGGGTTAGCACATCTATTGGGAGACCTTTGTCCTCCTGAGCTGGCAGCTAAAAATTGGGCATGATATCCTACGTCAGCTAAAACAACAACAGTTAAAATTTAAGCAACTAAGAACTCTTGTGAATGGGTTCATTTCTCTCTAGGATCCATGACTGTACAGATTGTAGAAGCACAAATTCTTCTTGATTGAAATAAAGTAATAAAACATGTTAGGACCTAAATTTAAACATTTAAATGTGAATCTAAATCCTGCTTTTGTACTTCTCTTTGAAAATACTATGTCCAAATCATAAGGAAAGTTGTTTTTTTCCTGCTATATAAGAGTATATTAAATCAAAATAGTAATTGTAAAACTGTCAAAACATGTTAAAGGCATTTCTCCATGATGCAAAATTAAGGTTAACCTAAGAAAAATAGATCAAAAAGATGCAAGTCGAGCATCAATTTTTGTTGTGATAATGGGAAGAAATGTTAAGGAACAATGTCTTTTTTTAATCTAGTTGTAGTGGAAAGTGGTACAATCTCAGACTGAATTTTTAGGCAATTGCTGAGAAATACTAAGTTTTAAAGACAATTTCTTTACTCTGTTTACCTTTGGTAGGGTCAAATACCACTTTCTGATGAAGTTCTTTAAAAGCAGCATAAAGGAAGCTTCTATATCACCTCATCTAGACTTTTTCTTAGATAGGTTCCCGACCTTTCTCTCCCATCTAAAGGAATTGAGGTGATCGCGTGTGTTCTTAATCTCAATGGTCAGCTTCAGTATGTTGCCATATACAGTAGGAAAAAGAGATGTTTCCTGTTCACTTTTAGATTTTGTAAGATTTTGTTTGCCTCTTTCTATTATAAAAAATGTGGACTGTAAGCATCTGTGCAGGAAGCAAATAAATAATGGTAAAGTGAGTGAGAGGAAACAGGAGTATGACTCAGTATTGTTAAGATAGCTAAAATATATCATTAAAAAAAAATGTTTTATTTTGGTCTTTTAATAAAGATTTATTTAATTTAGTCTTTTATTTAATTTAGTCTTTTAAGGTCTATCCTCTTTAGATTTTAGCATTGGGAAGACTAATTTTGGGGTTGTGATAGAAATTCATTTTTCTGGAATGGGTTTTCTCACTTGTCAATGTAATTTCTAAAGAAGGCCAGTTCTACTATTCCTTCTTTGCAAATTAGGAAACATGACTTCATTTATTCAGAATTTCATGCTAGCCACATAATTTCTGCACTGTTCAGAAAACAACTAGCACACTGTGATTGCATTCAGGTTTAAATAATTTTGTAATTTATAATCTCAATCTCAGATTGACAGAATATTCTGAGTGGGAAGGGACCCACAAGGATCGAGTCCAGCTCTTAAATGAATAGTCCATACAGGGATTGAGCCAACAACCTTGATGTTACCAACACCATGTTCTGTTGACATCATATGGAAACTTTGAATCTGATGCTGTGTAGGGGTTGTTACAAAGTCATTAGCAGTTTGCCATACTTCGTATACTTTGGTACTCCCCCACAAGAGAAGGAATTCAGTTCACAGTCATGGATAGTTCAATTAATAATTTATCTATTAAAGGAATATATTCTGGAGACATATCTAAGAATTGTGACCACTACTGCAGGTATTAGGTTAATTTACAAATCAGTTAATAGCAGAAACTTATAAATTATTTCAAAATAAAAAAGCACTGTCTGTCAAACTGTGTTAGCAAAGAAGACTTTTACAAATATAATGGGTATTAATTTGGTCAAAAAGAAGATATCTCTTTTCTAATCAACCGGATACCACATGGTCCTTCAAGATGGGCCAAAAGCCATTCCGACTGTCTTCTCTGTGTTATTAGATGCAGGCTTATTCAGTTAGACCTGATCTATGTTAGTTCTTGCTTTTTCACATTTTAAAATAAGACAATAAATAATGTTATCAATGAAGTTGATAGATTTTAAAGCTGGAGGGGACTGAAGAGAATGGAAACTCTAGAATAGATGACTCAGATGGGAAAAGAGAGATAAGAAGGAAGAGAGAAGGTAACTAGAAGTAAAAGTGAAAGAATTATGTATTAATGTGTTTTTCAAAATTAAATCAAAGGGTTGATTTTCATTGTAAAGAAGTAACTGGATAACAGATGAGATTAATGGAAAAGCAAAGTGAGGAAACTGGACAAAGGGGGAGAATGACATTAAAGGAAGTGCAGGCAGTGTAAGAGAAAAGAGAATTAATTCTAGGATCAACAAACAATTTCATATAACAAAAAGTTATAACAAAACATATAAACAAAAAGTCTAAATAAGAGATAAGACAGAAGTAATGAAATAAAGCAATAAAAATTACTAAAGATAAACCTGAGATAAAATTTCTCACTTGTGTGCTGTAGTCTGCACACAATCTGATGTGTCTGTTTTAGAGCTGTGCAACTTGGTAGGCTTTGAAGGGGAGCCATTGCTATCATGACTCAGTTAAAATAGTTGGATGTTCTTGGGCAGGCAGGTGGTTTTCTATTTTGTTTTCCAGGGTAGCAGATAATCCCCCCAATGTTAATATGAGTGCATTTATTCTTGCATCTCCAAGCACTTCGCAGCACTTTTGACAAAGTACAGGAATAGTTACAATATTTGATTGTTTTTTGAAAGAGTGTATTGGCTTTTAAGTAGCTAGATCAATGGTTAGGATAATTTTTTCCTATCTCTTCATCCTATTATATGACATCAGTTAGAGCTTGAATATCATGGAATATTCATCTAAGGGGTCTAATTAAAATCTTGTGTAAATATTTGTGCAATGTAATGCAATGGTATGTGTCAGTATTCTAACAATAACTGTAAACTAAGCACAAAAGATTTTTTTGAGAGTAACATTCCTTCAGAATACTTATATCAGATGTATCCAGCCTCACCTTCCATGAATCAGTTCTGGGTATACCGGGACTTTTTTCTGATGCATACTGATGAAATTCTGACTAGGAGAAGTGTCTCTGAGGAAGCTCTTCATTGCTGTGTTTCACACAAACAGAAGATGCTTGGGTTTATTCACTTGAGTTAACCCAGTGCAGGTGTGAATAAAAAGTTGTATCTACTCCACCACGTCTTTGTTAGCTCTGATTGTATTGTTAAGGCATGGGAAACATAACCTAGTGTTCTTTATACTATAGTGAGCTTAGTTGTTGTCAGTGAGCTCTAGGAGAGCCTTTGTGTGTTTCTGGGCATACACAACACTGTTCCTTGATTGATGCTGTCAGATTGGTTGCAAGGGCCAAGAGATTTGCCTGGCCCTTTCACAGAAAGTGAAATATTCATTTTCTGGAAGACATTTATTTACTTTATCTCTGCCCCATCCTTAATGTGTCTTGTATTTTAATGGCAACTTTTCAAGAGCAAAAATATTCCTTGTGTTTTTGTCCATCACTATGTATATGGAGTTTTCATATTCAGTTATTCTACAACTGCTACTGTGCCTTTTTTCAGTTGTTCAGATTCCTTGCAGGTGGGTGATATTCTCTGGCATCTTGCCAATTATAGCTGTGGCATACTAAAAGCAATCTAGTCTTTCTTCTGTGGGTGATACAGCACCCATCACTCAGCACCTTTATATAGTGGTATTTTGATAAAACAGCTTTGTTTATGAGCATAAGGTTTAAAGGTGATGTCACTTATCTAGATGGAGGCATGGGTTCATCCCCTTGGAGGTGCCTTTCCGAAGGGTCTGCTGTCAGTCAGTGACCAAAGAGAACAAATATGTCAGCACCTCTTACTTTGGGGTTGTATTTGTTTGCATTCCTGCCATACCTAGAGCACTTGCAGTGTTTCAAAGCCATGAGAATAATCATGCAATCCCTCAATCAGGTAGACAGCCATTACCCAAATCTTGTGGGTTAACATTTAAATCTGTGAGATTAATGAGTTGTGCTTGGCCATCATGACTGCTAATCATCCCTGAAAATCAAATCCAGATTTTTTTTCTGTCAGTGTCCAACATATGGGCTCTTGTGTCCCAATCCAGTGTTGTGTCCTCAGGCTGAACATTAGTCTGTGAAAGTGAGGGGTTTCTGGGAGGGATGTTAAGGGACAGACACTTATTTTGCCTGAGAAAGACCTAGAGGTAGAGAGTTACTTGCTACCCGTAAACCTCCAAATATATATTTGCTCCAGGTATCATTAAACTTAAAATGTCATACTCTTTCTTTCACTTAATCCCTCTCTGAAATTGCTAAGATACTAGCTAAAAATAGCTAGCACAGTCTAGAAGCATTTTGTGCACTAAAAATTAACCCCAAATACCAGAGAGCAGGTTGATGCTAGAGCTGAGTCTTTAAAGCAGGTTGTGCAGCCTACAAGGATCATTTTGCGGGACTGCAGTTTTTGCAGTCAAAACTTCTCTGTTAGAAAAAGTTTGCCTGCTTAATAAAGTGAGTTTAGTTTTTTTTTTCTTGTTTGTTGTGATTTTTGCGTGTGGTTTTTTTTGGGGTGGGGTTGTTTTTGTTTTAATTCAATTTAAGAGCAGAAGTAAAATTTGCTGCAAGTGAGAAAAACAGCTTGTAAGTATGTGAAATATGTATTTTATTACTGTGTTACAACTGCCTGTGCAAGAGGAAAAAAAACCCAAGAAACAGAATGGAAGTATTTTTTATTCTTAATGATGAAAGTAGTCACCTTTGAATTTAATTTTAATTTTCAAACAAAATTTATAGAGACTATGGCATGTACTTTGAGAAAGATTTGAAGCCACATTTTTATTTACAACCTTTGTTCCTTTTCCTTCAACTTCATTGATTTCTTCAAATAGAATATTTTCCTATAAATGCTTTGCAGTGTATTTGCAAAAGTTATTAGTCAAGTAATACTGTATAATTTTTTAGTACCTTTAATGTCATACTAAAATCATCATACTCAAGTATTATATATTTAAAATAGTGAAAAAAACCCTGCAACTGTACTGAGCTTAGGAAAACAGTATTCTTATAAGCAAATTATTAGAGGAATTAAGTTTCATATCTGAATAATTTTGTTCTGAAGTAGAGCTTTACTTCAAAAGTATGACAGGGATAACATTTTCCTGACTAGAGAAGGAAAAATGCATGTTCTAAAAGTGTTTCCCCCATCTTTTCTTATGCAGAGATTTTATCTGCTGTTTAATGGGTAAACTTACTGTGAAGTATAGTTGCTTGTTTAACTTTACCCCTATTCAAGTCTTTGATTTTGGCAGGTTAGTTAATTCAAATAAAATTTGTGAAGTTAAGCACTTTCAAGAAAAGGCATAGGAGAACCTAATTTAACCTAGAGTGTCTCTTTTATTCTTCTGTTATTCATTTGAAGTGCCCTATCAGCTTGAACTGGCCAACTTCAGTCATTTTTACCCTTTTATTTTTTTCTCTAATGTAAACTGAAATTCCCTGCTGTTCGTGGTATTTTAGTGTTTAGCATCATTTAATGAGCAGGTATCATTAAACTTAAAAGGTCCTTTTCTGTATATATCTGATTAGTTAGTGAAAGAACCAAAGAATTCCTCTAATTTATCTTTGCTTCCTTGTTATATTTTGATGTTGGCCCATTTTACGTTTCAGTGCCTTTTTATGAAATATGAAATTGTAATTTTGGTGTGAAAGTAGGACAGAAAGTGAAAAAAAATCTTTGGCACTGCTAAGATGTTTAAAGTAGTATATGTTGTTTACCAATTAACTAAGATAATGTGGTTTATTTTAAACTTTTACTCATATAAGTGTGTGTTTCTACACACAGAAATATATATAAAATAGATAAATATTCTAATGTTGGTGTTCATGATCTGTACTTTGTCAATATGCTTATTAACACCTGTCTGTAACCTTTGCAGCTGGGTACATATAAATTCAGCACAAAATTCTTCCTTCCTTGTACATTCAAAAATCATATTGAACTCAGTAGTGAATTTTAATTTTTTGAAAATACAAGATCAGGGTCCAATTAGTTGATACAAACTCTGTGAAATGGAAAACCAGAAAATGATCCGTTATGAAGACTCTTGATGTTTGTATATTTAGGCTTGGCCATTTTCAAAAAAGCAGTAAGAAAAGGTTATTTGGTTTATAAAATTCATTTTTCCAGTATTTTACACTTGAAATCCTTCTTGAGAAGAAAGTCCAATTTAAGATTAGACTGTCATAACTGAAGGCTTATATGCTCTTCATTTGAACAACGGTTTGCTGGACCAGGACCATTGTTTATTCTCCCAGTTTGTTCTCTTAAGATCTTAAAGGTCTAAATGATTTAATCAATTCTGAAATGAATAATTTCTGTTATTGAGATATTTGCCTAAGGTAACTCATCATTTGATGTAGATATTGCCATGTTTTAAAGAGCGACAGCTATGGTAATTGATTAATGCCATCCAATATACCATTCCAGCTTCCATTTCCCATTTTTGATGTGCTAAAAAATATTCCAGCATTTTGATTTTCTTCTTATTTTCTTTTATGAAATAAAATCTGGGAGATAGAAACACTGCGTGAAGAAAAAATAATGAGGGTTGAATGGAAGTAAAGGTCAGATATTATGTAGAAAGTTGCAGATGGCACTGTATGTCATTAACATTGCCTACGTCTAAAAAGATGTAACAGTGCTGCCTACTGGTAAGATGTAGTAGTATTAAGACATTAAAGTCAATGTAGGGAAATTGTATGTGTGTGTGTGTGTGTGCACCATACCCTTTATTGTAACAACAGCATTCTCTAGTTTTTTAAGCCCTGATAAGTATTGACAAATCCATGGTTTTACATCAGGATGAATAACACATTCTTATATGTGTCACTTGAACGGAAACTGGATGCTCAAAAAAAGAAGCCTAATTATTTTTCATCCATACCTGTAAAATTCTGTCCTAACATCATTGTATGCAGTCTGAATTTTTTTGTAGTAAAATTACTTATATTATCTATAAATTGTTCTTGTTAATAATGGTGTCCTGCTTAGAAATAAGATGCCAAATGAAAAAACAGTCTCTCATGCTACTTGTAAAGATTTCCCTTGTAAAATGCAGAAAAGGCTACCTTTTTAATAGCAGTAAATGAGAATACGTAGCAGATACAGATCTTCTTATCCAAGAAAATGAAATCACTTTCTAAAAAACTCAGTGGTTTTACTTACAAAGATGGAAAAACTGAGACAATAGATCACAGAGATTAAAATTTTAAACTTTGTTGTCTTAAGTTAAACTATTGAATTTGTAATTACGTGTTATTTTCAAAAGTAAGGAACTGGTTCATCCCTTTGAGAATGAGAACCTTTTGTTGAGATACCTAGGGAAATTGTGAACTTGCTGCTAGGTGTGTGGTTTCAAAACAGGAATTGACACCCACACTATAGTAAACACTGGGGTATAAATCTGAAGGAAAAACTTAGATCTTCAATATCCATGTCATTAATTAAAAATGCAGGCCAATTATTTGCTTACATTGGTGTAAGAAGCAGTTATTTTTTCTCCTAGAAGAAAACCCCACAATTATTTCAGAGTTAAGAAATGGATGGTTTGGGGTTTTTTTGAACAGTGTTCCTGTTTGAAAACAGTCACAAAAGCAAAAGATGAACCAAAGAAACAGTCTGGTGTCCCCGTGGTAAACTGCTTTACTCCAGCAGTGAGGAGCTGGAAGTACTGAGGAGTTCTCATATGCTATGTAGTCATTCATATGCATGGCTCCATCTTCCCTGGTGCAGGGCCACTTTCTTGTGTTGAAATACCTTCCCTGGGAGTCGCAGACTGTGAGCCAGGGCTGCCTGCAGGAGCTCGGTATCAGTTACGGGATGATTCAGGGAGCTAACGATCCTTGTTGCTAATTATCTTGTGCCACCTTGTCCTTGATTATCTTCAAAAAAAGGAAGAGATGCTACGAGGAACTAATTCTGATATCATCTACCAAGCTTCCACTTGAGGCATCTGTTGAGATAATAAAACTAGTTCCAGGAAAGATGCTCCTTCTACTTATTAAAATCCTCCTTAAAATATTTCTTTTTGTTCTTGCTAATTAATAATGACAGTTTATTTAAAACATGTAAATCAAAGATGTATATAGGTGATAGTGATGCACAACTTTCTAGAGAGCAGAGATGTAGGTATTTTGTAACTTCATAATTATCAGTGAAATGTGAACACAGAATTTTCAGAACAGGATACTTGATCAAATATTAGTAACCTTCAAGAGGCAATTTTTACGAAAAAAAAGTCATTATATACAATGCAGAGTACCAGTCCTGGTTCACTTGGACATGTTTCATGCATCTCATGCCTGACTAGCAAAGATGCTGCTGTATGCCCTCTGATACATATTCTGTCTCAAATACAATTTTACATGTAAATATCACTCAGAGGCAATACTTTTCTTAAAAAAAATATGTCACTCATACAAAGAAAATGGAGTTTAACCGCACTCCTACCTAAAATTTTTGACTTCTACTAAGTGCAAAAGGGACATACATACCTTTTTCACTCCAAGCACTTCTCCACCTTTCTTCTCTCAGTGAGATTCCAGCCCTAATGGATAACATTTGTTAAATGCAGTCAATAAAACTTTAGGATCGTGTTTATGTTTGATTAGCTTTGGTCTTTTATTTCTTATAATTTCATCTGACTGCCAAATTTAAGCAATTGAGCCCCATGACAAAAAGAATTCGGTACATCATAACATATTGACTGAGAAAGCATTAACAAATACTGTATAACATTATTATCCATGTATCCTAAGCAGACATTATATGAAAACTGCATTTGCATTGTTGTAGTAATTTTTGCATTGTTCTTGGAGAATGAATGCTGCAAGAAAAATGTCATTGTAGATTATGTAATAAAATATCTGAAACTAATGCAGCCATGTGAAAATTCAGTTTACCATGATGTGCTGTAGCATAGTGCACAATAAGTAGATAAATTACTGTTAAAATAGATTTTAAATCCGTTCCAATATATGCTTAGCTTACAGAGGGATATTCTCTTCCCTCATGCCTTAAAAATCCAAAGTGGAAGGTCCAAAAAGCTGTCAGCCTCATTTGTTTTCCATAATGAATATTAAGATAAGGTAAGTTTGACCCAAAGAAAATGTTACAACTTCTCTTTTGTATGAACTAGATCTAGGGAGGTTCAAGAAAGAGGTTTCTACCTGCTCCTTTTATTGAAGTAGCTGAGATATCCAAAATCAGAAGAGGGTAGAGAACTGTGAACTACTTTTTGAACTTCTTATCTCAGTGCTATTTTCTTAAGTGATTGCCCCTTTCACTTGGGTACTCAATTGGCTGTTTTGTGGGTGTGAATTTTTCTTGTATCTTCCAAGGGTAAGCCCATGATCTACCAACTAGATAAACATCAAATTGCGTGAAGATTTGTGGCCATGGCGGGATAACTGATCAAGCAGGTACACTGTAGGATCAAATGATGGTCAAGTAGATGAAGCTTATCAAAAAAGTAGGAAATCACTTGCAGATAAGAAAGAACACCCTTTTGAGGAAGTAGAGATCTTCAGGATGGTTTAGAATACAAGAATTACTCAAGGGCATT
Source organism: Poecile atricapillus (assembly GCF_030490865.1). Lineage (NCBI taxonomy): Eukaryota > Metazoa > Chordata > Aves > Passeriformes > Paridae > Poecile > Poecile atricapillus. Next base: position 50,568,741 of record NC_081289.1, read on the forward strand.
GGAAAATATTAGAGAAGGAAATGTGCACAAGTGTATTTTATTTTGCTGTCAGCTATGTTTTCTAGTGTTAGCTGGGTTATTTGAGTGAAGTAACAAAGGCTTATCACTAGGATGAGGCTTGGTTTCACCAGGATGCCACTGCAACTGATTTTTATGCTATGTCTGGACTATTAATAAGATGTATCCAGGATCCATGTGCAGTCCCACTGCATAGAACAGCTGATGTCTATAATGTAAATTACCTGAGTTTTCAAAGCAATTTGTGGCAAGATACACCTGTTTATCTGGAATGGTTCCTGAAATGGTCTCACTTCTGAACTGTGCCTACAAATTTTCTCAGAGTGTGCTCGCTAGCATGAGTGAAAAGCATTTCAAGAGCAATTTTAACAGTTTAAAATGTAGTTGTTCATATTCTAGTGCTCAGGAGCATTTCTGGGAAGTGTTTCACTAGTACAGATCAAGCTGCCAAGTCCCTGGAAGTGGCAGCAAACGGTGACTTCGGGATTATGAATGGATCCTTACTAACCCCAGAGGAGTTGAGAAATTAGGTAGAGCTAAGCGTGATGAGCATTCAGATGAGGGACATCACCCTGGGCTTTCAGCTGTTACTACACTTCATCAAACTTCAGAAAGAAAGAATTCCTGTTGTCAAATTCCTGTTTTGCTTGTGAGGCATCTGAGGTGTTGAGAACTGTGCAGTGCATCTTTTTTAATCTCTCCTGGAGATGTTCCATTTTTCATGAGTAATTAAGAGCAGAAACTCCAAGACAAATGGGATGTATTTGTAATGAAAATTCTTAGATGTTACTATGAGATGGGTGGGATGTTTCTTATGATCTCCTATTTAAAAAACAAAACAAAACAAAACCCCCAAACATTATTTAAAATAACCTTTGTTTTAAACCCACAGCAAAGCTGTAATTTCTTAATATTGCAAAATGTTTGAAGAATTGCAAAAGAAATCCTTTTCAATATGTAATGTGCAATACATCTTTTCTTTATGAATTGATGAGAAAGGGAAGAGTCACTTCAATGCTTTCACCTATATAAGTATTAAATAAGTAGTATTTGATGCATCTGTTAAGGGTAAGGATGTATGTCAAATGTCCGCAGTACAGCATTGTGAGAAACTTGAGTGGACCATTTGCAGTGTGGCTGGTGGGGATAGTTGGAAGGTTTTAGTTGCAGACATGCTGCAACTAAACTAAACCCTGCTGAATCAGATCATGCCAGGGTAGTAGATATTACGTGAGCCACCAGGAGCTATGTACTTACTTAGATATTCCATAACACTTCTATTTGCTATGTCTATTTAGCAGGACTGCTTATCACTTGTTCTTGGGCTTGAAGCTTTTTCACAATTTATCCCTCTTTTTGCTGCACTTTTGAAGAAGACTACCCATGCAACTGTGCCTGATGCTCAATGCACTGTTTTCCTTAGCTTCTAGGCATAATCCCTGCGAGCTTTGCAGCTCTGAAGGGTCCTACGTGCAATTTGTGAATCACTAAGTGCCTCCAGTGTGCGGAGCTATCACAGTGGTGCCTCTCGGCATATGCAGTAGCAGAACTTCTGGCACTCAGGTGACGTCTTTTCATCCAGGGAGGCAAAGCTTTGGAATGCTTTCAGAGACTTAGAGGTTTCAGTGCCACCTGGTATTTTAGGCACTTAATTGCTGGTTTGCAACTTGTCTGTGGGAACTGAGACTGTCTTTCAAAGATGCTTTCAGTGTGTTTATGTTGTACAATAGAAAGTGCTGTAGTACATACTCATTCTGCCTCAGCTAGTAGTGATCCACACGAGTACTTCTGCGCAGCACAGCTGCAGGCCCGTGCAAAGACGCTCATTTTGGTATTAATGCTGAAAAGCCCTGCTGAGTTTCTGAGCTCCATTCTGAAGCCTGCTTGAATGCTGATGGTTTGTGTTATATTTAACTGCAGAGCGTAGTCAAGCCTTTAGACTTCCAAGTGTGACACTATGGATTTGGAGGAGCTTCAGTGTTCAAAAAATTTGTCATCTCTTCTGTCGAATAAATACAATTATTTTCTTGATAGAATTACTAATTTGTTGAGAAAAATAAGAAAAAAAACCCAAACAGCCATTTTGTTACAACTTTTGGCAAAGTATTTAATGAATACTAACCCCAAATAAATTAGAATCCAAAGCTGGTTAGAAAGACTGTAAATAATAATAATATGGTAAGATAAGAACTGGTGAATCCTGTATTCTTCTGACATCTCTGCTCTTATTTAATTAATTATCCAGTGTACTCCTAAACAACATGTTAATGCAGTCCAAGGAAAATACTAATTGGTTAGAGGTGTCAGCACCAAGAGTAAGAAAACCTTTCAGCACATGATAACTATCTGTACAGGGATGAGAAAATCAAGATTCTGTCACCATTAAATTAATCTTAGAAAATGTATATATAACCTCATTTGCCATATATTTTATCTAAAGGTATCTGAGTACCTATACAGATCACAGTAGAGAGACCAATCGCACAACCAAAAGAATTAGACTATTTTTTCCTCAAAGTAAGTTAATACACTCTAGAGAGGGTAAATTGAAATGCAGGAACCCAGACAAAAGAGACATTGGGGTGAGGAAATGACAGTGAGGCACATTGCACTGGGTCTTAGGCCACCTTGTTTTTATTCCTGTCTCTGCTGCTAGCTTGCTACATGACCTTGATCCAATCAGTTCCTTATTTTATGCCTCAGTTTTTTCATCTGTTAAAAAATGGGGATAATGATACTGACTTGCTGATGAAAAATGCTTTTTAAAATGTGGGTGCCATTATAAGCAGGGTATCAGATCACCAGGTCGGTAGTTAATGGTTCATGAATTTGTAACTATAATGTAAAACTATGTAATTTGTTACTATGATTTACTACATTTACTACATAAATTTATTCCATTTAAATCTGAGCCTTGGTTAACCAAAACAAACATGAAGGGCTTCAGTTTCAAAAGAGATTTTTTTTGGGGGGAGGTTCAAACGACTTAACGTATATGTATAGTATGAATATTAGATTTTGAGATGAGGTGGATGTTTTTTAAACCATGTCTAAAGCTGTTTGGAGCAGGTACTCTGAACTATTCTGATAGATATAGTGTAAGAATGAGAATGAGTTACCAGAACAGTGTTATCTAAGTTGATACAAAGCTACCCAAGTTAGCTGTGAATGATGTGATTTGAATGTCTTGTTGCAGCCCTGTGCAGACTACCCAATTCAGATTTAGCATAGACTATGCACAATGTTTGTCTTGGCTAATATGAAGGACGTGATTGCTGTGGGGATATTGGAGCAGTGATTTGAGCGCAGGCAGGAAGCCTGGCATGTCCTTAATTCAGCAGAGCTGCTGTGCTTGCTGGATGAGTGTGAGCTGGTCTCTGCATGCACAGGGAAGTTCTGTAAACACTACTATCCATCTTTTGGCTGTTGTATGCAACAGCCAGAGGTGGCTTGGCTGATGTCTACAGCTCTTCAGGATATGCATTAGCAGTCCTGCCTATTGGATCATGGGCTGGTGGTGGAATCAATGTAGAAAGGGCCCTCTGGAAGTGATGTCCCACTCAAAACACAATTCACTGAGAACAGGATGATCAGGGTGTTTCCTAGTTGATTTTGATTCTGAGAGCGGAGATCTGTTGCAGTGTCACTGTAAATTCTTTCTCTCATCTAATTAAATTTCGCTGTGTTTCAGCTTGTGTCCATTGCCTTTTTCTTGTCACTGTGCATCTCTGGTTCCACCTTCCACACCTTACCTTTGAGTGTCCTTGAAGACAGTAAAGGCATCCTTACATAGCATTCTCTTCTGAAGGCTCAACAAACCTACTCTTCTCAAACTCTCCCTGTTCATCGTGACCCTGCTGCCCTAGCATCATGATGGTATTCTGGGGGACTCCTCAGAGTCTGTTGGAGTCTTGTGCAGAAAGAAGCCTGTAGCTCAGTCATGTTCAACTGTGTTTCTGGACTGCACAGACCTTACTCTGAAGAGATGTTCTGTATCCTGGTGGCTCCTCTCCTCCAGTAGGGGTTTCTTACTGCCCAGCTGAGGTACTTGGCACTTGTTTTCAGTGAGATTCCACATGAAGTTCATCATTGTCTCATTCCTCTGACATGTTGAGCTCTGAATAGCATCCCCATAGTGTTTCCACGTCCCTTCCACAGCCCCACAATTTGGGACCATCCATACATCTGTGTGGGTGCACTCCATTCTGTTGTCCAGGCTGTTGACCAGGACTCTGGACAGTACTGTTCCAGTACTGATCACTAGGAAGCATCACTGGTATCTGACTGCAGTTGGTTTTCATCTCAACAAACAGAAAAAAGCTGTGTTGGAACAAGCAGGTCTCAGCTGCGTGTGGGCTGATGAGCAGAACAGAGCTTCCACAGTGAATCTGCAGTACAGTTTCTGGCCCCAGAGAGAGCTCTTCTGCATATCATAGATTATAGATCTCTCCACAGTGTGATACAGTCTTACCTCTAAGAGGCTGCAGTACAAAAATAGGGCAATTATCTAAAAATGTTAGCATGCATAGACCTCAAAGATATAAGAATAGGAAAAGAGTGTAATATGACATGTAAACAGAGGAAATTACAGAAAAATTTGCCTGAATGTCAATTAGAAATAATTACTGAGTAGCATGTGATTATATGCTGGTGTGTTCTGCAAGAACTGTCTGAGTATTGTATAGTCAAAATCCTATTTTTTTTTGCACATTTGTTGAGATGAATTTTTCTATATCATTGTGTTTTCTGATAATTTTGTATATTTGCTACTTCTGATGTCTGTGGCTGTTAAGTAAGTTCTTTGGTGCATTGTTAGATTCTGGGTTTTTTTGCCTTCTTACCAAAGTCTCAGCCAGAATAGTCTGGGGGTGAAATACAGTGAAAGGTGGGATCAGAGGTGAGCTGCTAAACACAGATATGGATTTAAATTATCATTATTATATATCTTTGTTTATGAAAGGTATTTTCTGACTTTTATATTCTTATCACAGTGTAATCTGAATAGCTTTTTTCAAGATTATATATAATTTCTAAATCCTATTTTTTTTTCCCTAATGTGAAAAGGGAAGAGAAAAATGGTATTAGTCTGATAAAGGAGGTTCTTTTTAATGACTGGACTTGAAACGTAAGGGAAATCCACATTTCTGCCCTAATCCTGTAAGAAATCCCATTAGATAGTGGCTCTAGTGAAACTTGTAGGTGATTTAGCTCCTTAGTGTGCTGTTCTGATGCTACTCGGGATAGAAATCTCTGTGAGTTTAATACTGCATGCACTCCAGACACTCTATACCACTAAATCAGGGTAAGTCTGGTGCAGTAGCATTATCTGCTTTACTAGTTAAAGTAAAAAGTCAACATTTTACATGTATTTCCCTGCTGCCCTGTCTTGATGGCTCTCTTTTCTCCTAATGCCTTCCCTATATACTAGCTCTTGTAGTTAGTTATCATTATTTATTTAAGTTGCCTTCAAATTAACACAAAATTAGCTAAACCCTTCGAAGCAAAGTGTCTGGTACTCTTTTCCACTGCAGTGGAGTGCACCTGTTTACACTAGGCCACAATTTACTCCAAATGTCTGATTTAAAGAAAAACATAAATGATAATTTCAGCTACTCTCATGCCAAATCCTGTCAAAACATTTTTGCTTCTGCACATCATCATTATTCGTTTATGACTGCATGGCCGTGGGAAAAGCTTTTCTTAGTTAATTACAGACATAAAGCCTGCAGAGGGAGCTCAAACCCTTGTTTATGTGGGCCTCAGTAAAATAGCAATTTTTTTCTACAGACAGTGGAGAAACTTGTTATTTAAATGTATCAGAAATGTTTCCATCGATGTGTAAGGTTTTTTTATGTGGAACCTAGCTATTTTGGAGATATACATGAGAGTGAAAGCCTTTCCAAAGTGATTGGAAAGAGTGCTGATTTCTGGGACTTGGTAGGTGGCACTGTTTGAAATATCCAGAGCTGTTGCAGCCAGACCTCCAAGACTGTCTTTTCAGTCCTTTTCCATTCTGGATGGAAAATAGCTTCAGTAGGTCACTGTTCTGTCAGGTCAGAGCCAAAATAGTGCAGAAGACCAGATCCAACTCTGTGAGTTAGAGTTCAGGACAGGAATGTGGAGCTGAAGTAAATGAGACCAAGAATTGATAAGCTGAGGAGGCTCTTGCAGAAGTTCTTTAAGGAAGGACAGAGAATGCCTTGTTTTGGGTGGGATCAGATGACAAAACTTGTAGTTGAAGGAGATTTTTAAGAAAAATGTGATTTACTTTGCTGACTGTGATACATTTCATTGTCAATGTCCAGAAAGGAGAAAAGTACATAAATACCATTAGAACAAACCATTGCAATCCATTGTTTGAAAAAGTAAAAATAAAGAAACCCAACATATGTAAATCTAACAAACAGGTGAATCAAAGTGATGGTGAAGTTGGGAAGGATGATACTGTGCTCCTTAACCCTCCCCTTGGCAGGTGCAGGCAAGGGCTGGGATTGTTCCTCGGCTGACCCAGGGGGTCTCCAGTTGCAGAAGGCCCCTGCTCTGCACTTGTGAATTATATTGAACCTTCAGTCCCTTTTCTTGGAGATTAAATGAGAAAGGACTGTGTTGTTTTCTATCCCGTCATACATTTTGGTTTTGGAAGAGACAGGAGTATCTGTGTAGCTGGAGTCTGGGAACCTGCCAAACTTGGCTGCCGTGAAGGCAAAACATGTCTGCAAGTTTGTTCTATTTTGAGAGCCCTTTAATATAATTAAGGATGGATAAAATCATTTCAGTGGTACCATTGGGGTTTTTTTGTGAAAATAGGTTTTGCCTATGATTGCTTGTTGTGCCACTGGCAGTGGGCTCTGGGACATGCTCAGGACAGTCTGAAAGAAAGATTGGTGTTGGTGGCTGGCTGCTAATTGCAAAGGTCTGTTAACAACAAAGCAGAGCTGTTACTTTTTTTGTGTGTTTCTGGTGAAATTGTAATTTCACCACTTACCTACTCTTACCAGAATCAATGAGGCACGTGGTGTGTAAACTGTGTTCTAAGGGGGAGGATTTCACCAATCACTCCAGCTTTTATATCTTGTGTGTACATGTCCTGGTTGTGGCCAGGACAGGGTTAATTTTTTACAGCTGGGAGGGGTGTGGCCAAGGCAAGGAGATTATTCTGTACTCACCTCACATCATTGCTGGGGGTGGGGGAAAGGAACCCTCTTCTGGGTCCTGTAAAGATGGCAGATGGAGTGGTCCAGTATTGTTTATTGTTGGGGGTTTTCTTATCTCATTCCTGTTTCCAGAAAAGTGTTCTTATCTCAACCCATGCTCTTTGCCTTTTTTGCCTCCAACTGGAGGATGGGGCAGAGAAATGGCTCATGGCTTTAGTGGGAGTACTAAATCGAGAATACTATTCCTAAACCACAAAAATATGATAAGGGTTTTTTGAATTCTGTCTTCATGATGGTATAGATGGTCTGTCTTTGTCTAAAATGTAAATGGTGTCTTTTGATATGAGGGCTTTTTGGGTTGGGTTTTTTGGTTTTGGGTTTGGGGTTTTTTCCATGTACTGTTCATGTTTTCTTTAATTTGCTGAAACAAATCTTGAAAATCTGAAGTGCTGTTTTACTTGGAGAAAATGGGTTGGTGTACTAAGAGTTTTTTTGTGAATGAAATATTGTTGATAAATGGTTATTTACAAGAAAAACCAGTAGACTAATCAGTGGGTTGTAAATAGTGAAATGAAACTTGTTTTTCTTCTTTATTGTATCTTTAGATCTACAGTCATCGTAAGTTCCTCCTGGTGCACCCACACTGATTTCTAGTATTGGAAGGAAATCTAAAGCAGGGTTTAGACACCTCTCTCCCTCCAACTTGTTCGAGTTTACTTTATTGCCAAAACCTCTCAGAGGTTTGCAAACACCCTAGATCAAGAACATATTTGTAGTTTATTGCAAACAGAGTCTTTAAGGCATATATTTTCCCAGTTTGCTGTTTCTAATCTAATATCCTTGGTCACATGCTGTAAAGTAACAACTCTTATTAACCAGTTGGTGCCTGACCATCTGTGTGTTGTAGTTTAATGGCAACTTACTGTTTGCAGCAAAACATGATCCATCCTGGATTTGCATGGGTTGAATGATTTATATCCACAAAAGTTAATTACAGAATGGACAAGTAGTTAACTGTTCTTACTGGCTCAGTTTTTCAAAATAATAATAAATTGATGTAGAATAAATATTGCACTCCTAGTAAGTCGCTAAATTCTCCCCTAAAGAAATTTGTTAACACTGTTAACCTTCTGAAAGAGAAAAAGATGTAAGTGTTGACATAATGTCAACAATTGGGTTTGAGTGGAAGGAGCCATAATCATCACTGGAAACCACGGATATTTTTTTTTAAGCATGCATGAAGCCAAATGTTTTGAGTAAAACTGTGCATGATCTGCACATGTGACATGCATTGGCTGCCTGGCTTATTCTGTTTCCTGCTGGGATTCCGATCATCCTCACTGTATCTGTGCCAGTTTCCACCCAGGCTTTCTCCTGAAGCTTTCCCTCCCAGCAAGCAGTTTGACAGCAGATAGGATTTTTTACCTTGGATTCACTCCAGCCAGACTGACTCCCTTTACCCAGGACAATTCTTCAAGACAAGTCTTGTGACCTTGCATGCCCTCACGTGTCCCTGTGCCATGCTGAGGGACACACAATTCACACCATTGTCAAGACCCCATGCTACTGATCTGCGGCCCAGTCCTCTCAATATTTAGGATATTTCAAACTGAAAAATGAATCAAAAATAATGATTGTACTTTGTATCTCACGGTCATCTGAGGTGCAAATAAGTTGCAGTCTGACTTGTATAAATTGTGAAGGTGGTAGCTCACCCGTTGAGAGGGTCCCAGCCCTGAGCAGTGCTTACGTGTGTTGGTCCTCACCAGTGCTGTTGGGTAGGGTTTGCTTCTCCAGTGTCTTCACAAGCATTGTAGCTGTAGGTCCCAGGGTTGCCGTACATCTTCCCAAGTGTATTCCTAGACAGCCCCAGTAGGATGGCAGCAGTGGTGAAACTGTCTTCAGTATGGTGTGAACTTTGGTTACATCAGTGCCTTTTCACTGCCAGTCTCTAATAACCCCTTGGAAAGTGAAAACTCACCTACAACAAGCTTTCAAGAGTTTGTGTGCTATTCACTTCATGTCTGCACATAGCAAATAATAGACATTGTTGGAAAACTGGGAAATTGGGAACTTGGAGGGCAAAAAGTCAATCCTTCCTCTTCCCTGTGCATGCCTATGATTGCTACCAGTGTTAATCACCGTTAATTGAGGAAATTGGGGGAAAAAAGCTTGCTAAGCAAGCTTAACTTTAAAGACTAGAAATTT